>NC_138185.1:27036977-27290228 GCF_964194105.1 Spermophilus citellus
AGATCCCCAACACCAGTGCGCAAGGGTCTAATTTCTCCAGGTCCTCATCAACCCTTGCTGTTTTCTGTTGGTATATTTTTGGATAATGACTGTCCTAATGGCTGTAAGGTGGTGTCTCCTGGCTTTGATTTGCATTTGCCTAGTGATAGGTGCTTTGAGCATCTTGTCTTGTACTCCTGGCTGCTTGTGTGTCTGTGGAGGGTGTCTGGTCACAGCACTCCCCGGTCCTACTGTTCTCGTGCTGCTCTTTGACTTGCTGTCTCTGCAGCTGTGCTTGCAGTTCTGGGCTGATGGAGGCCTCGCCCAGGAGCTGAGCCCTGGAGACCTGCGGGATCGGACATTGAGCACAGCTCACACCCTGGTGGCAGTTGCCACACACAGGCCTCGTGTTGGGTGGGAGTCACTGTTGGACCCTGGGTGACCATGGGGAAACTTAGGTGTGGGACGGCGAGGAATTTACTGAGGTCTCAGCTAGTTGCTGATGGGCTCGGACTGGAGCCCGAGCAGGTTGGTTCTGGAGTCCCTGCAGCACCCGACAGAGGGGACAGGGCTGGGCGGGTGGGGCGCTGCCCGCAGCAGAGGGTTTTGGTTGGGTTGGTGTCTGTGGAGGAAGAACGGGGCTTGACCAGCAGTGGCCAGGGTCCCCCAGCAGTGGAGGAGACCTGGGCCAGGGGGGCAGGTCTGGGAAGGCCAGCCGCAAGGTGGGGTGGGAGGGGCTGGTGGCGAGGGGCCTGGTCGCTTTGTTCCCTCCCACAGGTAATTATTAATTATAAAGGGAAACTTTATAAATATGTTTATATTTATAAATTATAAAGGGAAACTTTATAAATATAAAAATGTTGCAGGGGAAACTTGGCAGGCATTTCCTCGCCCAGTTAATCAGTCATCGCTGAGGACAAACTGCTGTCAGACGCTCCTGACAGGGTGCACCGAAGTCACAAGAGCACTTCCGTGTCATTCCTGACCGCCTTTTGGTTTATTCCCGTCTTCATTTTTAACTGAGGTGCGACTGACAAGCAGAGAAGCTGTGTGCATTTAATGTGCTCATCTAGATGGTGGCCCAGCTCCCAGTTCAGCCCCTTGGCTGAACATCACTCTGTTTCCTCTTGTGTTTGGTCTCCAGAGGGAGAAAATATGGAAGGGTGTGGCGGAGCCCAGTGGGAGCGACACATAAATGAACATCTAAAGTGACTGGGTGTGTGAATGCTTGGAAGGGAAGAAAAGGGGTGAGTGCACTGGTGGAAGCTGCTTGGGGTGGGCATAGAGGCCTCTCTGAGAAGCTGGCATTTGAAGTGAGATCTGAGGCAATAGAGTGAGAGATTGCAGGCAGGGAGCAAGTGGTGCAAAGGCCCTGAGGCAGGAAAGAACTCGGCACCTTCAGGGCCAGCAGGGCGGGCTCTGTGGCTGGAGTGGGAAAGAGGCTGGCGATAAGGTGGGAGTGGTAAGCAAGTTCTCGGTCCTGGGGGGCTGGAGAGCTCCACTCCTTGACCACAGAAAGGTTTCAGCCCAGCAGTGATGAGGTCTGGCTTGTTGGGAAAACATTGCCATTATTTTCCCCATTTTACAACTAAGGAAATTGAGGCCTAGAACTATAGCCTGGGTATACTTCTGAAGGTGGCCATCCTTCTGGGACCCAGACAAAGAGGCTGTGGATTCTTTAGAGGTTCCTTGGGGGATACATCTGATGAGTGGTCAAAGCCCAAGGTTGCAAACTCTTCTTCCTCCCCCGGACCCCCCAACCCAAGCCTGGGCTCAAATCCTGGTTCTGCTGTTTGCCTGCTGTGTGACCTTGAACAGGTGGCCTCACTTCTCTGTGCCTCAGTTTTCTTATCTGCAAAACAGGCATAATGGTAGTACCTGCCTCAGAAGAGTGAGAATGAGTGTGAGTGGGTGTCAGAATGAGGTAAGTGACCATGTGTTGGAGTCTAGAACAGTGCCTGGAGCAGGGGCCGCGGGGAGGAGGCTGGCTCTTCCCTGTGTTGTGGGAATCGTCTGTTGCTCTGTGTCCTACCAGTGCCTCAGGAGGTTCCTCTCCCTGTCACCTACTGCTGCCTCAGTGTAGGACCAAGCAGGGAGCCTGTGCGCCACTGTTGGGGGCAATGGTCTTACATCCAGTCCCCTAAAATTGAGGACTAGAGCAAAGCTGACTTCCTGCCTCCTAGTGCCCCCACTTAGTTCTGGCCCAGCCTCACCCAGACACAGAAATGGACCCGACTCCTCTGGCCTTCCTCCCTCTGAGGCCTGCAGACACCTCTTTCCCTGGGCCTCGGGATCCCAGTGGAAAACAGCCTAATCTAGCACCCACCTGGGTGGCACAGGGGGCTCAGGGTGGCTGAGGGGACACAGCCATCGCCCTCTCAGTGCCCCAGCCTCTTCTGGGAAATAGGGTCACAGAGTGCCTGCCTCCCGGAGGCCTGGGGGTTTGAGTAACTGAAGTGCCTGGTCTTGAACTCCAGTACGGTCACTATTATGGCTCTGCCCATGTCTCCTGTTTTGACAAAGTCGCTGTGGGCATGCCCTGGCCCTTGGAGCTCACACTGGCCTGTCCCTCAATGTCCGAGTCTCCTCCTTCATAGACTAGAGGGGGCAGCAACCCCCAGAGCTGCCAGGGAGAAGGAGTTGATCTGGGGGGAAGTGCCCAGGTTGGTCGGCCTGGGGGACTGGGTGGAGGCTGGGCCCCTCCCAGCCTCAGTTTTCCATTCCTGCGTCCACTGGGGATAACAGTGGAGCTGACCTCATTGCGTCCGGTCCGGGAGGGAGAGTCAAGTGGGTTAATTAACCCAGGAAAGCCACTTTCGCAGCCCTGCACGGGGAAAGGACTCAGGGTGGCTGAGACTGAGGGAGGGGCGCGGTTTGCCACCCCTAACCTCGGTGCTTCCTGACAGCGTCAAAGGGGCTTGAATGTCGCCCCATGTGCTGTGGGCTGTCCCGAGGAGGAGCCCCCTGCCGTCCTGGCACCCAGCCAGCTGTCAGTGCGCTGGGGCTTGGCTCCAGCCCCTGCCTGGCTTACTTCCCCCTTTTGGGTAATACCCGGGCTGGCGGGTTCACCTGCCCACAGCCACCGGAAGTTGCGCAAAGGCGGGTAACCTGAGCACCAGGTGGGCCGGCGAGGAGCGCAGCAACGGGCAGCAATACCGCGCAGCCAGGTAGGTGCTGGCGGGGGTGGGAGAGGGTCCTCTGGCCCTGGTGGGGGCAACCCCCGTGCTCTTCCCTCCCCCAGTGGCAGGGACCTCGAGGGCAGGTGCTCCCCTTCAGACTTAACGGGGTCGCAGGACTCGTGTTGTCAGTCCCCTCATTTGAGATAAAGGTCAACCCAGGTTCAGAGAGGGCAGCCGGTATTGGGTGTCACACAGCATGCCGCTTCTCTAGAGGACTTCATTGCTAGAGGATTTCTCAGAAGTGAGGGGGAGCAGCTGCCAAACCTGGAACCCCGGTTTCCCCACCCATTCCATGGCCTCCCGAGGATAATGCAGGCTGGGGAAGGAGAAGGGGCTGGGGAGGGTGGGCCAGGTGGCCTGGGAGGCCCAGGGAGGAGAAGGGTTTGTTGGGTTATGTGGGCAGCATTTGAAAAATCCACGGGTGGGGCCTTGGGCGGTGGGAGGAGGCCATAGAGAGGACATAGTTCCACCTGGTGATTGGGGCCAAGGCTTCTCCTCACAGGGGTCACCGTGACATGGGACTGTGCAGGTCTGCCCACTGATTAACCTCTGTTTTGTGCGCCTCTGTTCATGACGGGGGCTTAGACGCCCTTGTGGAGCAGGCTTCTGAGGGGCTGGTGTCTGATGTTCAGAGTCATAACACAGGACAGTGAGTGGAGGGTCACCCTTTCCCCAGGTGCTGCAGACATTCTTGACCTGTCATCTCTTCTTGCTTAGAGCGACCTGACTCCCCAGGGAGGTCTATTTTTAGCTGCAGTTCACAGATAAGGAAACCTGGTGTGTTGAGAGCCTGGTGTCTTGCCCGAAGCCATCTCAGGGCAAGCACCTAGGTGGGTGGGTGAGCACCGGCCCTGGACCAGTGCTCCAAAGCTGGGCTTGGTGACTTGCTCAGCTGGAGGGGACCCTGGGGTCAGCAGGTTCGGTCAGAGGAAGTGGGTGACAGAGCGGAGCTCCAGAGGGGCTTCTGACCTGGCCCTGTTCATCTGACCTCCTTCCTCCCCACTTCCCAGTTGGTGCTTGGGAGGGATCCGCCTCTGCCACCAACGGGTTTGACTGGTTTGGGTGGCAGCAGCCGATGGGGAGTGGGGGGGCGGGGCAGAGTCTGGCCACCTCAACACAGCTGGGAGGGCCGCTCCTCCCTCAGACCTTCCTGGGGTTCCGTACTGAGTGGGGCTGGCCTTCCCTTCCCACCTGCCCATCCCTTCTCCCTCCGGGGCAGCGCTGGCTGTGGGGCCAGCCCGGGAGGTTGTACTCCAACAGTGCTGCTGAGGTCTCAAGCTGGAGACTGGGGTGAGGGGGAGCAGATATGTTTGCAGCCATGTTTTGTGTGTCCAGAATGGGCGGTGTTTTAAAATTCAGTATTACTGGAGATGCAGAGTTAAGAAAGTAGACTTTGCGTGCACTTGTGCCTTGTGTGCCTGCCGAGGGCTTGGGGTGTCCCTCTGTGCTTCATCTCCGTCAGCGTTCACACCTGGCTCCTGTGTACCTTTTGATTCAATGAATACTCACATGGGCTTCGAGCCTTACCTGAAGGTGAGCCTCCCGGTGCAGGGACCACTGGCCACGCAGCTCTTGAGAACTTGAAATGATGCTATTGTGATTCAGGAGTTGAATTTAAGTTTTTATGTAATTTGAATTTTTGGTAAAGGTTGAATAGACCCATGGGGCTAGTGGCTACTTAATTGGACAGGGTCTAGATGGCCTGAACTGCAGATCCCTTTGGGGACTTAGACTAAATGCCTACCCTGTGTTTTGCAGATGAAAAGTTTTGGGACTTGGTAGGTGGGTTTTCTTCTGCTCCATCTCCAAGGGCCCTGGAAGGACAGGGGAAAGTGGTGAACCTTGGGCCCTGGGTCTTACTTGGAAACGGGGACAGGGCTAGCTTATCCCTGGGACATGAGGCCGTCATGTATGTACGAGTGGCCGTGTGGATACCTGTGCACTCAGGTGTGGGTCCTCTAGCCTGAGAGTGCCTGCCCTTCCAGCACCTGCTGGGTCCCCTGTACAGGGCTGTGTGACCTTGGAGCAGCATTACTCAGGGTTGACAGGATCATATCAGCCGGAGTCCCACACTGGAGGCTGACTGGTTCTGAACTCCTCTGGGGTAGGGGTGGGGATTTTCTGCTCCTCCCCTACAGCTCAGCTCCCATGCCTGGGGCATGGCGTGTCTAGGCAAGTGAATGAGCACAGAGCAGCTTCCTGCCCGGGAGGGTGAGGGGTGGAGGTGGTACCAGGCTCCTGTGGGCATCCAGGTGCAGAGGGACTAGAGCCCTTTCTCTTGGTCACTTAATCTCAACACCCTTGTCACCAGCACCTCCCTGCTTTGAGGCAAGGCAGAGCCTGGATTAGCTTAAGCAAGTTGGGTGCCTCCCTGAACTTCAGTTTCCCCATCCACAAAATGGGACCATTGACAGGACGCTGAGGTTCTGCCTGCTGGTGCCTGTCACAGAGCCTGGAGTCTGCTTTGCTCCCTTGAAGGTGGGCCTGGCCCTGTCTGTCTTAACACCTTTTCTCTCTCTGCGAGGGCTGATGCGGCCCTGCCGGAGGGAGGTGATATGGGTGGGGCCATGGGCCTTCAGCTGTTGCTCGCAGCCTGATGATTGGCTCCCGGCGGGGCGGGGCGTGGCCTTCAGTTTATAATAAGACGGGCGTCTCATCCTCGCGCAGCCGGGGGGTGAGCCTTTGTCTGAGCGAGCTCTGGCCCTTCTCTTTCCTTCCCCCAGCCATTGCCGGCGTCCAGCTGCCAACTCTGTGCCGGGATCCCTGTCTCCCCTTTCTCTGGTCCGCCCCAACGCGTGCCTTCGGGGGATGTAGTGGCCATGCCGGTGGACACGCTGAGCCCCGCGGCCGCCGCCGCCCCCTCCTTACCTTTTCGCCTGCGGACCAAGGTTCCCGGCTACCTCCTGCGGAGGCCAGCGGACGGCGGAGCGCGGAAACCCAGTGCCGTGGAGCGCCTGGAGGCCGACAAGGCCAAGTACGTCAAGAGCCTGCACGTAGCGAACACCCGCCAGGAACCGGTGCAGCCTTTGCTGTCCAAACAGCCGCTCTTCAGCCCCGGGACTCGCCGCACGGTGCTCACGCCTAGCCGCCGCGCCCTGCCCGGCCCTGGTCGCCGGCCCCAGCTGGACCTGGACATCCTTAGCAGTCTCATCAATTTGTGTGACAGTCCTGTGTTACCTGCCGAGGCCAGCCGTACCCCCGGACGGGCAGAGGGAACCTTCCAGCACCCCCCAGCCACACCTCCGCGCCCACCACCCAGCACAGCTGCGGTCCGCCGAGTGGATGTTCGCCCGCTGCCTGCCTCACCTGCCCGGCCTTGCCCATCACCTGGCACCACCGCCGCCTCCAGCCCAGGCCGGCCACCGGGTTTGCAACGCTCCAAGTCGGACTTGAGTGAGCGCTTCTCCAGGGCAGCTGCCGACCTTGAGCGCTTTTTTAACTTCTGTGGTCTGGATCCAGAGGAGGCGCGGGGGTTGGGGGTGGCCCATCTGGCACGGGCCAGCTCGGACATCGTGTCCCTGGCGGGGCCCAGTGCTGGGCCGGGCAGCTCTGAGGGGGGCTGTTCCCACCGCAGCTCTGCCACTGTGGAGGAGCGGACCCAGGAGCGGGTCCCCTATGGCGTGTCAGTGGTAGAACGCAATGCCCGCGTGATCAAGTGGCTCTATGGGTTGCGGCAGGCACGGGAGAGCCCAGCAGCCGAGGGCTAGCCCTCTAAGACTTGAAATTCACCACAGGACAGATCTTGGAGAGGCTCTTGGCCCTTGACCTCTCCTGCATCTGTTACCTGGGTCTCTGGACAGACCAGAGGCAGCTTCCTTGTTTGAACTTGGTGTAGAGGCAGAAGCTTCCACCTAGACCAGGATCCTCTGGCAAGGACTGATCCTGGAGAGGGTTGCTTTTGGCCTTGGACCCTCCTCCCTTCATACAAGGGTTCTGACATGGGCAAAACCCTTGCTTGGTTCCTGTGCTGGGGCTGGCATCTGGCCATTTAGCCCTCCCCATTAGGAGTGGGGGACCGAGGGATGTGCCAAGCCTGTCTACCCAGTGACTCTGTTTCCTCCTTCCTTCCTTGTCTTCTGTCCCTTGTTGACTTCCTCTTCCTTACCCAGTGGGCCCTGGCTTCCTGGGAACTCACCCTGGGGTGGGGGGTGGCCGGGAGGAAGGGGCCTATCTGCTGCTCTTCCTGCTCCTTGGCAGCTGGCTGAGGTGGGTAGGCTGCAGGGGCCGGTTGGGGTCTGCACTGCTCTGACTTCCCTCCCTTTGGTTAATAAATGCTTGTTTCTTGAGGCTGGGCCTTCAGACTCTTCTGTGTTCACAGGGGGAAGACGGAGGAAGCTTCGGAGTAGAGGAGGTCAGTGGCTGGCTTGAGCTTGCCCCAGGGAGGGTCCTCAGAACGCCTTATTCATAGAGGAGGAGACAGATCCAGCCAATGAGAGGGGACAGAGCTGGGACAGGACCACAGCCTTCCCCTGTACCAGGAAGTGGGCCGGTGGTAGAAGTCTGGCAGCCTTGAATGTCCCCCCATCCCCACCCTGCCGAGTTCCCAAGGGGGCAGGACTCTCAGAGAGGGAAAGCACTGGATTCAGGGTCACATGGGCCACAGAGTGTGATGGGAAGTTGGAGTACTTGGAGGAGGAGGTACTTGAGGTGGACAGTATAGCATGGGTGGCCTTACCTCTAACTCTGGGTGATCCTGGATATACCAGTCCTCCTCCTGGGCCTCAGAGGGGGAGCCGGGGGGACAGACCCTAGTTGGGACTGTGTTGTATTCTTGTATTCTGGGCCCTTCATGCTGTATCCTAATACTTGGGGGCCGGGCGGGAGGAGCCGGCCCTGGGCTGTGAGGTCCCAGCCCCTCCTAGTCTCCTTTCAGGTTAGCTACCTGCCAGGAAACCACTCTTGCCTGGTGGACTGGCTAGGGCCAGGCACACGGAGCGCGACATCCTGGGGGGGCCAGCCTGCCCCAGGGTGGGAGTCGGGGGCTGGGCAGTGTTTCCTCCTGCACAAGCTGCCTGGGCTGCTGCACTCAGGAACAGGAAGCGCTAATGGGGGCTCTGGTGACAGGTTTGATGTAGGTTTTATTTTAAGCATAAAGAGGAGATTTCCGCTGGGCTGTTGACAGATATCCAGATCAGCCCAGCTGTCTGTCCGCCCTGGCCACAACCCGGCCCCTGTTACCTGGGTCGTGCTGCGTGGTTTGGGAAAGAAGGGGTGATCGGGTAATAGAAGATGATGGAGTTTGAGCTCACGAGAGTGGGGACTGAGGCATGAGGAGGACTGTGACCTGCCACAGGTGCCCCACAAGGTGGACAGTGCAGGAACTGGGCCCCTGGATCCCCATGCAAAAAGAGAGATGGGACCAGTGAGACCCAGGCCATAAAGGTGGCTCCCCTTGAGGAGTGAGAGACCAGCCCATCAGGAGCCCTGCTGACCTGCTGGTCCTCGCCCCTCGCTACCCCAGAAGGCGGTGGGCTTGCTGCCTGTCACATACGAAGGACTGAGGCGCAGACTGGTGGGGGCCCCTGGCTCCTGAGAGTGTCAGGTGCTGGGCTCATCCTCTCACTGAATTCTCAGGGTGACCTTTGGAGAGCGGATGTATCACCTCAGAGCAGGAGGTTGAACTCAGGGAAGGGTGATGACTTGTGGGCTGTCACAGAGCGGGCCTGCAGGACTTCCCGGGCATGCCATGGTCACGGTGGCATCCTGGGTCCCTGATTCTCCAGTACACTCCTCCCCTCCCTTCCCCATCCGGGCAGAGTGTCCTTCTTGTTATTACTGAGCCCCTCCCAGGTGCCCAGAGGGCACAGAACAGCCGAGCGGGAACAGGTGTGGCAGGCGTGGCAGGCGCATCCTGTACCATAAAGTGGGTGTATTCGGGGTCTTCTCCCCGGGAACAGGACTGCTCGTGGGATGAGCGAGAGGGGATCAATCTGTTGGCCAGAGAGCGGGGGGGGGGGGGGGGTGTGGGGGGGTGTGGGGGGGTGTGGGGGAAGGGGCAGAGGCGTCATCAGCCTTGATTTCTGTAACAGGTGCTGCCTGGCCCTGGGAGGACCCCCTCCTCCAGGCTTCTGGGGCCTGCAGAGGGAGCAGGTTGGGGGCTCCCCCTCCCGCCCTCTGCCAGCTTTGGGATCTGCAGAAACAGCCCCTCTATTGTTCCGGCTCCAGTTGGAGGGTGGGCCGCTGCTTTCACGCCTGTGAGGGCCAGCAGCTGCTGCCTGGTCTTCGGGGGCTGCCCAGCCTCCAAGGCAGCACTCCCCTGGGCCCCCTGGCCCCAGCTGCCTAGCCCCTAATTAGGCAGAGACGAGATTTGCTCCCTGATCTATTTCCCACCAGCTAATTATATATATCCCTATGGGACTGAGAGGCAAAAACCTGGCTGCTCTCTTGTGTCCTAGAGGTGATGCGCCTGGGGAAGCCCCTCCCCACTGGACCTCAGTGAGTCTTTTGGCCAAGGGTGGCCTTTGCTGCAGGAGCTATTGTTGATGACATGGTCTGCTTGTGCCACTGAGGCATTCAGGAGGACAGGGAGATCACCCCTGTCCTGCCTGACAGCCTGGGCCTGGGCAGCAGACAGGGTGAGGTCCTTGAACGCCAGGGTTTCAGGGTAGGATAGGGACCAGGAGAGAGTGTGGTGACCCACAGGCACACATGTGGGAAGGGAAGGCTAGAGGTGTGTGGGTCCATCTGGACCTGAGACAGAATGCCCTGTCCAGGATTTGAAAAATGCAATATTATTTTTCAAATAATACCCTCATATGTTTCCCCCACCATTTTCTGCCTTCCTTCCTTTCTTCTCTATTTTTTTTTGGTACCAGGGATTCGACTCAGGGGCACTCGACCACTGAGCCACATCCCCAGCCCTATTTTGTATTTTATTTAGAGATAAGGTCTCACCGAGTTGCTTAGTGCCTCACAGTTGCTGAGGCTGGCTTTGAATTTGTGATCCTCCTGCCTCAGCCTCCCCAGCTGCTGGGATGAAAGGCGTGGGCCACCACCACGCCCAGCTCCCCCAGCATTTTATTAAGAAAAAATCCAAACATAAAGTTGAAAGAATTACTCATACCCACCTGCTGGTGCACAATTGTTAACATTTTGCTGTCCCTCTCTATCAAGAATCCACCCATCTAGCCATCCTTCTGCCCTTCCATTAATACCACTTTTTCTTTTTTTAAAGCTTTTCAAAGTTGCAAGCAGTGGGTTTCACTCCAGGCACTTGAGCATGGGTATCGTTAGCTAGAGTTCAATATTGGCTCCTGTTCCCTTTTTTTTTTTCTTCCTGGAGTTAAAATTTACTTACAGCGAAATGCACAGCTCTTCAATGTATTGCTTGCTGAGTTTAGACAAGTGCATGCTGTACCCCAAACCCCAGTCGGGATATGAAACATCATCATCACCTTGGGAAGTTCCCTGGTGTCCTTCTCTTGCCAATTCCTGCCTCTGCTTCACGGACATCTCTATATATCTATATAAACTCAACAGCATGAGCCTGGCACTGTGGTGCACACCGATAATCCCAGTGACTTAGGAGGCCGAGGCAGGAGGATCCCAAGTTCAAGGCCAGCCTCAGAAGTTTAGCAAGGCCCTGAGCAACTTAGACCCTGTCTCAAAATAAAAAAATAAAAAGTGCTGGGGATGTGGCTCAGTGATTAAGTGCCCCTGGGTTCAATCCCCGGCCCACAAAAAGCAAATAAAAACAAACAAACAAATAAATAAATAGCACTAATAAAAACATTCTCTGGCTCCATCCTTTTCTCCCAGCCCTACTTCCCCAAGGCAACCACCTTCAGCTCTTGAAGCCATTCCTCCGGGTACTTTCCTCCATACAGATTTTTAAAAAATATTTATTTTTTTAGTTTTAGGTGGACACAGTGTCTTTATGTTCCTTTTATGTGGTGCTGAGGGTCAAACCCAGTGCCTCATGCATGCCAGGTGAGCGCTTACCACTGAGCCCCAGCCCCAGCCCTTTCCTCCCTATTTTAAGTCACCTGCTTGTCTTGCTGTTGGTTCATTTCAGGAGACCAAGGCTGAGCGATGTTCCAGTCTGATGTCTTCAGTGTGGCTTCTGCCGTTTGACTGTGTGGCTCTGAATCTGCCCTTACTGGCCATAGGACCTCGGGCCTCCTCGGGCCTCAGTTTTCTCATTGGTGAAATGAGAATAATAAGAGCATCTAGGATTGTCAGGAGGATCACCGTGCGGAGTGCTGAGCGCAGTGGATGTGCCTGTAAGCGCTTTTTGTATTACTATCAAGGGAGGTTGAGGGTCCCTCACCCCCTCTCCCATTCTACGTTGATCACACTTTTTTGTTACGTGAACATTTAGTGTAATCTATATCATGACTTTATAAATACTGTTTCTCCTGCTAAGCCATGCCACACATTTGGGTGGCATTTCCTGGGTCACTACCTGCTTTGCTTGTCCCTTTGCTTGGGTTGTCTGACACTCTCCCCCACAGTTACCTCCCACACAGCAGCTGAGTTACTGAAGCTGATCTCCTTCCTGAAACTCTTCAAGTGCTTCCCCTTTTCTCTTTAGGGTTGGAGCCAAGTCCATCAATAGAACTTCTTGCAAGCTCTGTAAGGTCAGCATCTATGAGCACCCACTGTGTTCACTGGGTTCTGGGCACTGTGGTAGCCAGACACCCACGTGCATCCCCAAGAGGGATAAGAGCTGAAACTGTGGCCCCTGCTCCCCTCATCCACCCCCGGTCTGTCCACTTACCTGGGAACCCCTCTGCCGGTCTGGGAATCTCAGGCCCTTAGGGAGCCCATATCCATTCACATAGAGAAAATGGGGACCATTTAGTCATGCTACAACCACCCCCTGCCCACGCGGCTCGGGGCTGTGTTGTGGTGTGTATGTTTGGGTCTCCCGTCCCTCCAGGGGCTCACAGAGGCCTGGGGGAGAGTGACGAGGCTGTGGGTGGCTGGGGAGCAGGGGAGGAAGGGAGCGGCTTCTCAGAGGAGGGACCATTGGAGGGGCCTGATGGGTCATGTGTCAGGGGTGAGCTGAGAACTTCAGGTTCCATGCTTGAGGGAGGAATTGCTGAGCTGGCCAGGCCGATCTGGGGAGCCTGAGATGGGCAAGATAGCAGGGGTTGACCACAAGAAGAAGTGATGGAGCAGGAAAGGATTCCATATGCAGGCATGTGCAAAGGCCCTGTGCTGAGAATAGGAGATTCTAGGAACAGCAAAGGTGGAGCACGAGGGCCAGGTCATGTAGAGCTCTGGGAGCCCTGGAACAATGTGAGGGTCTAACTTAACAGGATGCCTGGACTAAAACCCAGCAGCCTAACTGCTGGACAAGGCCCTCATGATCTCAAGTACTGTTACTCCTCCAATTTCCCTTGTATCCTTCTGCTGCAGCACCTCTCCCCTTGCTGCTCCAGGAACATACCAGATACATTCCTACCGCGGGGCCTTTGCACTTGCTGTTTCCTTTGCCAGTATTGATTCTTCCCTGATATCCACACAACTCACTCTCTCCTTCATTCTGGTCTCTGTTCCCCTGTCTCTTCTTCAGAGAGGCCATCCCTGGCCACTCACTGCCACCCCCACAGCTGAGCCCTCAGCAGGACAGTCTATCCACTTCCCTACATTGGTTTATTTTTCTTTGTAGCTTACATCATCTCCTGGCTTAAACAGAGGCCACGTTATGTGACTCTGTATGTGTCACTGAAAGCAGCTTCAGCAGGCAGGACTTTGCTTGGCTCTAGGCTGTGTCCCCAGCCCTTGGCATCACAAGTAGGTGCTCTGTCAACATTTGCTGAGTGGCAGGAACCAGTGAGTGGCTTGCTGGAAAACTCTGCTCCTGAGGTTGGGGTCTGGGCTTGAGTCCCACTGGGTGACCCAGACACCCTGTTCCCTTTCTGTTCCCCGGCTTCCCCAGTTGACCTGTGAGGCACTGAGGTCCCCAGGAAGGTTCTTGGGTGGGAAAGGCAGACCCCAGGCTGTGGAGGGGACAGGGCCTGAGGGGAGGAAGGGCCGGGCTTGCCCCTGGCTCCTGGGGTTTGGAGACAGCCCAGCTCCGCTCCCACCCCCTGTGGCATCTGCCTGCAGCCAGGGTCATTGGAGCCTGCCAGCTTGGCGCTGGGCTGGAGCAGGGCCACCTGACAGCTGGCAGCTCTAGGGACAAGCAGGCCTGCTGGACGCCGAACCCTGTGTGATGCACGGGGTGATCCCTTAATCCCCACCCCCAGCAGCCTCTCCGTTGGCTCGCAAAGCTTTGCCTGGACCTGAGTGGAATTTTGCCCCCACAGGGCACCCCTTTAGTGGTTGGGACACCGAGGCTCGGAAGGACAGCTGTCTCACGGAGGGGACATTGCTAGGATGGGGTGCAGTTACCTCGGAGCCCAGATTGGACCTGGCCCTGCCCATGTCCTCTGTTTCTGCCAGGGCCTGGCTCTCTGGGAGCTCTGCTGGTACGGAGACCGGGAGGGAGGTCCCGGGGTTCAGATCCACTCGCTCCCCCCACCCCCAGCAGCTCCTCAAAGGACAAATCTCCCATCCCAGAATCTCAGGACACATTGCATGGGTGTTTTGAACACTTCATCTGCTCCCCATATTCCACACTTAGAATAACATTTTGAATCAGCTGATGAGTGGCTCTCAAGCCACACCCACCCTCCCCCCACCGTGCAGAGCTGGGAACTCCAGCTGGCTCGTGGCCGTGGGTGCTGTTGTGAAATGGGGTGAAATGGGTGCCCTTCGCCTCCCTTCCAGCTGCTCTCAGAAAGGGGAAGCTCTGGTTCAAGGTCACAGCCAGGCAGGGCAGAACTCTCGCCCCTCCCTGCTCGAGACCCTGTGGCATTTGTTGTGACCCAGGCAGGTGTGCTTCTCTTTGTCTGGGTCTCACATTCCTCTTGACAAACTGGGGGTGGGACAGTGGTAAATGGAGAGGCCCTAACACAGCCCACTGTCCCCACCCAGGAGCATGGGCTTGTCCAGACCAGAGCTGCTAAGTTGTCTCGAGAAGCAAGGCTGTCAAACATGGCTACTAGGTGCTGTTCTCTCATTGTTGAGCACACAATGCTGTTTATTATGCCCTTGTTTGTAATAGCAGACGATTGGAAATGATCATCCATGGGAAATAGTTAGATACACTGGGGCCCAGCCACCCAACGGAATCCTATGCAGCCGTCAAAAATGCACCCTGCTCACTCAACAAGCAGATCACAGAGTACCCAGGTCAGCCAGCAAAGCAAAGTGTGAAGCAACCCGCGGTGTCTACTGTTTGGAAACAGGACCATGGGTCTATAAGTCCCAGGACTGGCACGAAATCCCCCTGGAGAGTCAGTCACACAGGGAACCCTGCACATCAGCCGTCCCTGGGGAGAGGGACTGGGACCCACCTGGCCGCGATCAGGGCACTACTTACTTTTTAGCTTTTGTACCTTTTTAATTTTGAATTCACGCACATGACTATGTAGAAAACATAAAATTAAAACGAAGTGAGAGAAAGTAGCTAAGAAAACTGACCCAGGCAGATCAGCACTAGACCTGAGACCCACGGCCCCATCCCCCCACCTCTGGCCACCGCGGGGCTCCGCCCAGCTCGGCCTTGTGGCTCCGCCCCCGCAGGGGTGCTTCGGTTTCCGCGCACCGCACCGCACCGACCTGTGGGGAAGCCCGGCAGTGCGTCAGGCTCTGGGCTGGGCCGGGCTGGCGGTGGGCGCGACAGCGGGGAGGCGTCCGGATGCCTGAGCGGCCAGCGCCCCGGCCCTCGTGCGTGTGTCCTGCTTGTCTTGCAGCCCCACGCGGGCGAAGGGGCCCCTGAACGCCGCCGGGTCCAGCCGCTCGGAGCTGGAGGACCTGCAGTCCTCCGCAGTCCTCCTCAGGACCTGAAGGCGCAGAGGACGCAGGAGATCAAACCTCCCGCCCTGCAGAGCTGGCATTCCAGGAGACCCGGATGGACCCACCTACCCACGGAGGGTGAAAGTGCCCGGGAGAAAAGGGCGGGAGGTGGCAGGGGCCGGGCTTTGCCCTTGGACTGGGGACCAGCCCTGCGCAGCCTTCTCCACTCACCGAGTCCCGTGAGGCTGTTTTTCTGGTTTTGTTTTGGTGCCAGGGATTGAACCAGGGCACTCACCACTGAGCCGGTCCCCAGCCCTATTTTAGGTTTTATTTAGGGTCAGGGTCTTGCTGAGTTGCTTAGGGCCTCACTAAGTTGCTGAGGCTGGTTCTCAACTCCTGATCCTCCTGCCTCAGCCTCCCAGGCCGCTGGGATACAGGCGGGTGCTGCCGCTCATTGAGTTTGATAGTCGGGTGTCCCCGCGTCTCCCTGTCGTGGACAAGCGGTGGGACAGTTTCTGCCGCTCCATGAAGTTCCTTCACACTCCTGGCCAGGACATCCCGACGCCCACCCTCCCCGCCTGGGAGATGGCCGTTTCCCTCTGCTGTGGGGTCCGTCTTTTCCGGAGTTCCCGTAAATGCCCCCGCCCCCTTCTGCAGCTCGGTCCTGGCCAGGGCTGAGTGGCCCGCGGTGTGGACGCCTGGTTCCCCTGGTTCACGCAGCCTGTGGGGAAACTCCTGGGTTGTTACAGAGAAGGCGCCTGTGAATGTCCCTCCCTGCGTGACTCCTGTGCGGACGGGCTTCGCTTCTCCTGAGTAAACGCTGAGGAGTGGGAGGGCTGCACCTGGCCAAGTTCAACTTCACCGGACCCAGGACCCTGCTTTTGAAATGGGAGGTGGGGACGGCTTCCCCAATGCGGTGACATTTCAGTAGGGGCTGGAAGGACGCGGGGATGTCTACAGGGAGAATGTTCTAGGCAGGGGAAGTGAGCTGGGCCCCCCGAGGAACAGCATGGAGGTGGTGACAGGGGTGGGGGGACCTGGGCTTGTACCCTGAGAACACTTGGGAGGGTTCTGAGGGGGTGGGGGTGGTGGCAGGATCAGGCTTGTCACTAGTCCCCAGTTGCAAGTGGAGAAGGGCTGCAGGTCCCAAGGAGGACAGTCCTTACGGGAGATGGAGGAGCCAGGCTGCGGGGCAGGGAAAGGGGTCAGGCTCTAGGTCTCCCCATGGAGGGGGCCGACGATGCTGTGTTGAGTGGAGAGTGAGAAACAGGGAGAAGGATGGCGAGGAACCGTGGGGCCTCCTGGGCTGGGAGTGACTCCCGCCAACCAGCCCACAGCCAGCAAGTCGGCGCTCCTCAGAGGGGACAGCCCCACGGAACTGGACTCTGCCATGACCTGAGTGAGCTGGCCGAGGTCCCTGAGCCTCCAAAAGGACCGTAGCCCCCCCACACCTTGCTTTCAGCCTGGCAAGGCCCTGAGGAGGCTGGGCGGCAACCTCTGGCCTGCAGAGGCAGTGACAGAATCTGTGGGCGCTAAGTCACCGAGTCGGTGACGATGTGTTATGCAGCAACAGATGACATTCCAGGCCGCCTCAGAGGCCACGATGCCAGAGCCAAGGGGCCTTAGCGACACTTGAGTCCAGCCACTCCTGAACTTACGGGGAAACCGAGGCCCGAGGACAGACGGGCTTGGTGGCCTGGTTGTTGCAGGAGGCCTCCCCAGAGAAGCCCTGGAGGTGCGGCCAGCCCCGAGTCTCTTAGCAGACTGTCACCTCTGTCCCTCTGCCAACCCATCCTCTGTCAGGGCACTGGCCACCACTGAGCATGCTCCGCCCAGAGCCAGGGAGGTTCCCCAGGGGTGCAGGGCTGGGCTGAGGTCTGGGACCCCAGAGGAGGGAGGCATCACAGGATTGGGCCAGTAGCCCCTGGCTCAGACCCAGCTCTGCCCCTCCCCAGCTGGGGGACCCTGGCCAGAGTCCCCTTTGCTGAGCTGCTGTGGTCACAACTGAGGACCAGGATGGCGCTGCGTCTCTCCAGTTGGTCAAAGAGCTGATGTGGTGAGACCCCTGCTGGGAGCTCCCTGAGGCTGTCCCCAAGTCCCCAACCACTTCCTATTCACCCACCTCCGTTCCCTCGGCTGATAAATGATCTGGCTCCTAGACCTGCTTCTGGGGCCCGCGTGGCTCTCACAGTTGGTCATCTCGGGATCCCAATTCCGGCCCTGTTACTTAAGCCCTGCTACTTAGCTCGCTGGGTGTCCTTGGAAAAGTCACGTAAGCTCTCTGAGCCGCAGTCTCCTGGGAAACAGGACTGTTAATACTACCGACCCTTCTGTGAGAGCCACAGGTCAGATCCCTAGCAGGGTGCTCCGAAAAATGTCAGCTAAAGCCAGGCCTGGTGGGGCGCCTGTAATCCCAGCTGAGGTGGGAGGATCGCAAGTTCAAGGCCAGCCTCAGCAACTAAGTGAGGCCCTAGGGATGCAGGGAGACCCTGTCTCAAGATGAAACATGAAAAAAAAAAAAAAAAAAGGTCTGGGGTGTGGCTCAGTGGTTAAGCACCCCTGGGTTGAACCCTGGGATTGATCCCTGAAACTGGAAAAATAAAAGAGCTAATGGTATCCTCCTCCTCCTCATTATCATCTCCCGTCACCGAGCTTTCGGAAGGGACAGTAGGGCAGGACTTGCCAGACACGGTAAGTGTGCTTTCCTAGGAGACACTGGGGAAACCTGACCTGCTCATTGTCCCCCACCTCCTGGGCCTCCACCTAAAACCTGCCCGAGAGTCACAGTGCCCGAAGCCGTGAGCCCACAGGCAAGTTTCCAGATGTGGGAAGTCCCTTTTGTTTTCCTCCAGGATGGGGCACGCCCTGGTGCACAGGTGTGGGCGTGGGAACATGCATCAGGGCCACGGTGGCCGTGGACATCAGCCTGATGTCCTCATGGGTTGTGTTGGGGTCCTGCACTCTCCTGAACGCAGCTGATGGGCAGGTGTCAGCAGACCAGGAAGGAACTGGGGGCAGAGGGTGGGTGGAGACCATCACCCCTGGCCCGTGCCCCAGGAAGGAGGCCAGGGCTCTGCCTCAGGCCCCCAGGGGACTTTCCCTGCCCTTCCCGAGGGGCACCTCCTCCCATGAAGCCAGCTGGGGCTGGTCCCTTTCTATAACTGCCTCCTCTTGGCTGCTGTGCTCATCAGGGGGACAGTACTGGGGGGCCTGGGGTAGACTGGGGGTGAGTGGTGGCCCTCTGGCCCTGCTGCCACTATTGGGGGCCTCTGGGCAGAAGGAGCCCTGGACTTGGCATCTGGTTCTTGATAATCAGTGCAGCTGGGTGGCCGGGGGCAGGCTGTGGCCTCTCCGTGTGGGATGGAGTGGGGGGGGGAAGGGGGGACCTCAGTGAGCAGATGGGGAAACCGAGGACCAGAGAGGCGGGCTTTATGTAGAGCCACCCAGCACATGTAGGACAGACCTGCAGAGCTGAGTCCTGGAAGTCCCAGTCCTGGAGGGGACGGTCCCAGTCAGGGTGCACTGCAAGCTGTCTGCAGGTCTGTTTACCCCGGCCGAGCCTGGTCCCCAGGTCTCCAGAGCGCACACTGTCCTCCCTACACCATTGCCACATCTGGCCCCGAAATAGCACCAATGTCCCATTGGAGGGGCTGTGCAAACCAAGTCCAGGGGGGACAGCACTGTCCAGGTTCCCACCACGAGTTCAAGTTCATGACTGAATTAGAGTCTGAGCCAGATCTGAAAAGCGGTGCTTTGTGCTCTTGCTTAAGCTGGCATCAGGGGAGAAGTGGGGGAGGTGGTTAATGAGGTCCCCATAAGAAATTTTTAATTGTTTTCTTTCACTTTGAATAGATTCCTGAAACAATAGTTCAAGGGGACCATAAATCATCTGCGTGACACGGGCACCCAAGATTAATGTTTGTGAAGACTAACTCTGGGCCGGGCACTGTGCTTTAGACTTATCATCCGTTTCCCAGTTAAGCCTCACTGCGATCCTGTAAGAGAGGTAGTAAGCTTCCTCATTTCACAGATTCAGGTTCTGCACAGAGAAGTTGAGTAACATCAAGGTCAACAGCCCAGATTTGAAGCAAGACCAATTCCAGAGCCTGTGATCACGACTGGCTTGGGTCATGAGAAAAGGGCAGAGGTGGCTTTGGCATGTCAGGATGAATTCCTGCTCAGTGAAGGCCAAGCCACGCAGAGGTAGAGGGAGGGAGGAGTGTCTACGTGGGTGAAATACAACCACGTGGTGGAGAAGTGCACGTTGGGCCCAAGTGCGAAGGCCTCTCAATCGAGCCCCCCCCCCCCCCCCCGCACGCTGCCGGGGCAATTCAGGCTCGGCAGAGCAGCCTCACCTATGTCACGTAATTAACCTTGCTACTCTGATGATAAGGCACCATAGCCTAATGGTTAGGGCCATAGGCTTACGTGATTTCTGACCTCAAGTTTATCTTCCAGAAACTCTTGCCCAGACCTCAGGCTGTGGGCAAGTCACTGGACTCTCTGAGCCTCAGCTTGCTTATCTAGAAAATGGAATCACATTAGCCCTGAAAGGGTGCTAGTTGCCTATGCAATTCTTTTCTCTCCTTTTTCTTTGTTGACTGAAACCCAATTTTATCCCTGGTGGCAAATTCCTCCTCAAAGACTATATTCCCAGCCTCTCCTGCAGCTTCTTGTTAGGTGATCCTTCTGGGAAATATCTTAGAAGATTTTGATACAGCTTGGAGGAATGCCCAGTTGCCCTTATTTCTCCTTCTTCTCATATGGGACTCAGGCACTACAGCCGGAGCCCCAGCAGCCATCTTGGATCAAGAAGTGACCTTGAGGATGACGCCACATGGTAAAGGTGAAGCCACATGAAGGCAGATGGAAACTGAGACACTGATGACATCAGGGAAACTGTACCAACCCTGGTAAAATCTTTGATTTTAGAAAATTTTTAGATCTAAGAACTATCGTGAAGGTAACACAGGGTTCCTTCATCTGTCACACCCGGCTTCCCCTATTGTTAGCATCTTAGAGTAGATTGGTCTAGTTCAGACGTCACAATGAACGACCGCATCAGGACATCATTATGAGAAGACCCTACTTCTCTCAGATGTTCTAGGCTTTTCTCTAAGGTCCCTTGCCACTCTAGGAGGCCGTCCAGAACCCCACATTCAGTTTAATATCGTCTCCTCAGGCTGGTCATGGCGGTTTCTCACACCTCCCTTGCTGTCGGTGAACTTGACAATTCTGAGAACATGGCCCTCGATTGGGTTCTTCTGATCCTTTCCTTCTGCGTCACTGGGCTGCGGGGTTCTGGGAGGAAGAGCACAGAGGCCAGGAGCCCTTCTCCCCGCCAAGACAGCCTGACCAACTGCTCCTCTGTAAGGTGACTCTTCCTCCTGTCTGCAGGACACACTGAGGGGGGGACACCCTGAGGAGGGGACACCCTGAGGGGGGGACACCCTGAGGGGGGGACACCCTGAGGGGGACACCCTGAGGGGGCCACACTGAGGGGGGGACACACTGAGGGGGGGACACCCTGAGGGGGGGGACACCCTGAGGGGGGGGACACCCTGAGGGGGGGACACCCTGAGGGGGGGGACACCCTGAGGGGGGGACACCCTGAGGAGGGGACACCCTGAGGGGGGGACACCCTGAGGGGGGGGACACACTGAGGGGGGGACACCCTGAGGGGGGGACACCCTGAGGGGGGGACACCCTGAGGAGGGGACACCCTGAGGAGGGGACACACTGAGGGGGGACACCCTGAGGAGGGGACACCCTGAGGAGGGGACACACTGAGGGGGGACACCCTGAGGAGGGGACACACTGAGGGGGGGACACACTGAGGGGGACATACTGAGGGAGGGACACCCTGAGGGGGGGACACACTGGGGAGGGGACACACTGGGGGAGGGACACCCTGAGGAGGGGACACACTGAGGAGGAGACACACTGAGGGGGACACACTGAGGAGGCGTGACACTGGGAGGGGATTCTGTCCCACCTCCTGGGGTGGCGCGGCCAGCGGTCTCTGGGAGCCTCTGCAGGGACTGACCTCTTGTCACCGTTTGTTCATCTAATCATCATGGACGCGGGCACAGCTCGTGGGTATGGCGTCATCGGGCGTCAGGATCCAGCGCTACTCCATTTTCTGGCACCAGCTGTCCCCCTTGTCTTCTCTGTCCCCCCACTTGTCACAGGAGCGGACATCAGCGACTCCTCCGTTCTCCGGGGCTGGCCCTGCGCAGCGGAACTTGATTCTCGCTGGGAACTTGCTCCTCTCCGTCCTTGGACTTGACGCTGTGACCCGCTTTAGATGACAGGAAAAGGCCAAGCGTGAAGATGGCCGCACCTGGAGCTGCGTGCTCCTGGGTCCATCCCGGGAGCCGAGTCCACCTGGGGGCCAGGGACACCAGCCTCGGGGAGCAGGGGAGGCTGCAGGCCCAGCCACCTCCGCGATGCTGCCCCAGGGACAGTGGGACTGGGCACGCCCAGGAGCCACTGCCAACTGCCACCAGAGCCCGCGCATCAGGGGCTTTATCGGTTTATTGTTGTAGTCCTGGGGACTCATCCTGGGGCCTCCGACGCGCTAAAATCAGGCTCTTCCCCTGAGCCGTGTCCCCCAGCCTCCAGTGGCCGCTTTAAGCCACCCAGTTTTGGGCCTAGTTTTTCTTTTTCTTTTTTTTTTTTTTTGAAGAGAGAGTAGAGAGAGAGAGAGAGAGAGAGAGAGAGAGAGAGAATTTTTAATATTTATTTTTTAGTTCTCTGCGGACACAACATCTTTGTTGGTATGTGGTGCTGAGGATCGAACCTGGGCCGCACGCATGCCAGGCGAGCGCGCTACCGCTTGAGCCACATCCCCAGCCCATGGGCCTAGTTTTTCTATGTAGCAAAAACTAACTTAAAGCTGGGCGCCGTGGCCCAGGCCTGTCATCCCAGGGCTCAGGAGGCTGAGGCAGGAGGATCGGGAGTTCAAAGGCAGCCACAGCCAAAGCGAGGGGCTAAGCAACCCAGTGAGTCCCTGTCTCTAAATAAAATACAAAATAGGGTGGGGATGGGGCTCAGTGACCGAGTGCCCCTGAGTTCAATCCTGGTACCAAAAACTAAAAAATAAAACAACAACAAAACAAAAACAAAAAACCTAACTGAAAACAAACCACTTTCTATGTAAGTCCATGTTACCTGAATTTTCTGTCACATGCAGACCTAATCCCAGATGGCTCCAGGGTGTGTTTTTCAGGGAGGTTGCTGGGAATCCATCCATCAGGCAGGCGGGAAGTGCAGATGGCAGTGCAGGTGAGCAGTAATAACAGCCATCGTTATCGTCACTACGTTGATAATCACGAATAAACTGAGAATAGTAATGATCATCGTTGGTTTCCTAGTGTATGATGGCATTGAATTATTTGTGATTTTGTTTCATAGTTTGAATCCCCTGAGAGACACAGATACGGGATACATACTTTTCTGTCCCAGACCTGCAGCCCAGGACCCCCAGGAGCCACCTGTGGTTAAACGAGAGGTTGCTGACTAGGAAGCCAGAGAGCCCTGCCAGGCCCTGGGGGCCATCAGCAGGGAGCTGGGAGCCTCTCATCATGGGATTGGGCTGTGCTGGGTGACTTTGAAGAGGGGGGAGCAAGAGCCCTTTGATCTGGGCTCCGGGTCCTGCTGAGGGGCGGGGTCACGATACCGTCGACCTGAATAAATCTCATCTCAGACATCCCTCCCGCCCCTCACAGTTAAATACCAGATACATGCTACATGTAGATATTTACAAAACTTATTCTTAAATTTAATACTAACATGTAAGTCTGAGTACTTCGTCATTGTTTATAGCAGCACAATTCACAATAGCTAGACTGTGGAGCCAACCTAGATGTCCTTCAATGGATGAATGGATTAAAAAATGTGGCATTTATACACAATGGAATATTACTCAACACTAAAAAAGAACAAGATTATGGCATCTGCAGGTAAATGGATGGTGTTGGAGAAGATAATGCTAAGTGAAGTTAGCCAACCCCAAAAAAACATGCCAAATGTTTTCTCTGATGTCCTTGGCTTATTTTTAGCTTGATTCATCACTCAGAGGCCTGGTCTGATGCTAGTGTCCTGTGATGTCGCTGTGCCCCACAGGATGGAGCCCAAGCTGTGAGCCTCAGGCTGCAGCAACCCCTGGGCCTGGCCGATGCCTTTCCTGCTGACCAGCTCCGGGAACTAAGGGCTGCTTTGTTCAGGGCTCTGAGAGGACTCCTTCCCCTTTCCCAGCTCAGGCTGAGCACCAGCTGCAGCCTGCTCCAGCCGGGCAGGGACCCGGGATGCACCTCGTCTCCTGGAAGTTTCCCTTTTCTGTTATGTGACTTTGGGCTGGTCTCTGGGAGGGACAGTGAAGCGGAGGATGTGTCCTCTGGCCAGGTCCTGGGAGAGGTGGCCCCCGCCCCAGCTCAGAAGGGATGTAAGGATTCCTGGAGGCCACGGCCAAGGGCACCTGAGGTGTCCAGCCCCGGCCTCCATGATCCAGGTGGGCAGGAAAGGCCTTGAGTTTGGGTCCCAACGTGTCACTCCGGTTACCAGTCCCCCTGCCAACCTGACCAGCTGAATCCATTGCTGCCTGTTTGCCAGAAAACACCACCCTGATATTTTTTGGGGAGCGGAGTGTGGACAGCGGGGAGAAATGGGCCTCCCAAACTAGGTCGTGTGAAGGGAGGAACGGTAAAGTGGGAAAGGGGACACAGACACCGTGGCACCGCGTTCCTGGCCCCGTGCAGCCCCCCGACCCCCGTGGCCCTGGGTCAGCTCGGGGTTGAAGGCAAGCACACTGCCGCAGAGCAGAGCGCGGTGTGGGGGGAAAGCCCGACCCCCACAGACTGCCCTGGGTTCCCACGACCAGCTGATGGACGGACGAAGGAAAGGTGTGGGTGGGTGTGTGGGGGAGGCAAAGCGCTGGCTTGGAATCCAGCCTTCCTGGCTAAGGATGGGAGACAAATTGACCGGCTTCTCTGAGACTCAGCTTCCTGGGCTGTGAAATGGGTCTGCTCTCGGGAGGGGTGGGGCTCAGGGAGGTGCTAGAAATGCCAGCAGCTCTCCCTCCGGTCGGAATGCCCTAGAGACGGGCAGGCTGCAGGGCCGGCGCTCACCTCTGGGCCCTTTCTGACCCTCCACTTTGTGACCCAACCGTGCAACCTACCTTGTCGGGTTGTCCCGATGGGGTCCCCTTGTGGTCTGAGCAGGAGAGGGGAACCCTCGGTGTCCCAGATCTCTTCGTCTTCCGCTTCAGTGGGATGCGCTAACCCGTCTCACAGGACCTGCCCGGTGGGACATGGCCAGCGGCACGTCTGCACTGGCTGACCCATGCTGAGAGCCATTAGCCAAGTAGGTATGACAGTTTCCTTGCCAGCGGTACCCATGTTGCTTAGAGGAAGGACTCGTGGAAATGGACTTGCCTTGGACATTTGCAGTGACATTGCATGTATGTTTGAGAAAGGTGACCCTGCTCAAGGACGAGGGTGGATCCGGGGTTTAGGGAGGATCCTACTGGATTAGGGCGGATCCAGGTTTAGGGTGTATCCTGCTGGGAATAGGAAGTATCCCGATCCTTGGGTTTAGGGCGGTTCCAGGTTTAAGGTGTACCCTGGTGGGAATAGGGCGTATCCTGCTGCCTCAGGCACGCCCGATCCTTGAGTTCCCGTTGAGTTCTCCTGGGATTCAGAAAGTATTTGGGATTCAAAGCCTGGTGGAGTACGTGAATTTTGCGGCAGAACTGGGATTTCCCCAGAACGTGTTTGTAGAGGGCCGGTGTGAGTTCGGGAATAAAGAATTGCTGTTTGAATCTACAAAGCTGTGAGTGGCTCGTGATTTTGTGCCCAGCCAGACTGCGGCACGTCTGGGGAATGGGCTCACTGGGTCCCCTCTGGGGAGAGGCGCAGCCCTGAGTAGGGACCAGCAGTAGGAAGGGAGGAGTGGTGCTGTGTGTCCTTCGCTGCTCAGGGCTGTGCTGTGTGCAAGATGCTCTGATGTGCAGGCTCAGACAGGGTGTTCATTGTCACTCTGTTAGTGACCCTCCTGACAGGACAGGACTTGAGCTGATGTCCCACAGCCTTCTGTGGTTCAGATCTAAGGTCCAAGCAGACCATCCCTGCAGGCCGAGCCGAGTGGCGATGGCTCCAGTCTGTGGCCTTGCTCTCTGCCTGGGAGCACTTGTGTGCAGAGGGTGCCCCCCAGGACCTGCGTGTGCACACAGGTGACATCTTTTTACTTCCATGTTTACAGGTGTGGACTGCTGCGCCCAGTGGGATGGTTTGACTTGGAATTTTCAACTTTATAATGACGTGAAAGGGTTATAGAGTCAGTAGAAACCATGATTCAAAGTGTGCGTTTTGGCTTGGGCATGGTGGCACGCGTCTATGGTCCCAGCAACTTGGGAGGCTGAGGCAGGAGGTTCACAAGTTGAGGCCAGCCTCAGCAATTTAGTGAGACCCTGTCTCAAAATAAAAAATCAAAAGGGCTGGGATGTAGCTCAGTGGTAGAGTACCACTAGGGTTAATCCCAGTACTGAAAAAAAAAATTGTACATTTTGATCTTTTCCCAACTATGTGGTAGGATCCTCTCTCATGATGCTGGGTCTCATTTAGCAGGTTAGGCATATTAAACACCAACTTCCATATTGTCAGTTATGATGGTTTATTCGGGATGGAGCCTGCCAAGTTAAGTAATATCCGCATTATACATAGATAATCAATAATAATATTTGTCAAGTACTTGCTGTATGCTGGGTACTGTTCCGAGCATTTTTGTGTGTATTAATTCCAAGATTCTTAACCAAGGATCTTCCTGGGGTCCATGGATGAAAGTTATCTTCATTCACATTTTTTTTTCCTGGTACCAGGGACTGAACTCAGGGGCGCTCAACCTGAGCCACATCCCCAGCCCTTTTATATATTTTATTTAGAGACAGGGTTTCACTGAGTTACTTCAGGTCTTGCTAAATTGCTGAGGATGGTTTTGAACTCGCCAACCTCCTGCCTCAGCCTCCGGAGCCACTGGGATCACAGGCGTGTGCCACCGTACCCGGTGATGCTGGCATCCTGACAGAGCTGTCTGTAGGCAGTGTTTTTTCCCTATACATATATGCCTACGATCAAGTTTAACTTACAAATTAGGCACAGTAAGAGATCAACAATAATAACTAATAACAAAATATAACAATCATAACTATTTTCTAATAAAAGTCATGTGAATATGGTCTTCTGTTGAAAGACTCAAGGCAAAAATCATTATTTTCCACTGCGGTTGACCTTAGGGAACTGAAGCTGTGGAAATCAAAGTCATGGACAAGCGGGAAATACTGCTTTACTGATTGTTGCTGAGGGGACCTGAGGCACAGAGAGGTTGTACAGTTTGCTCAAGGCCACACAGATCCCCAGAGATGCGCATTATTCAATCAGTTACTGCTTTTGACAGCTCTTGGCTGCCATGGGCTCGACCTCTGCATCACATCACAGAGCAAGTCTGGTGAATCGCTTTCTTCACTAAATCTAACTGATGTCGATAAAAATCAGTATTTGCAGTGTCCGGGTTCTTTGTGGTCCTCATTGGTCAACCTCACACCTGTACCTCACTGGAGCCATCATCACAGCTTTGCGAGGTACTTCCCCAAGAGAGGGTGACAATGGGCACAAGAAGGCAGGTACGTCACCTCATTGACTCATTGAAGAAACAGGAGCCGGCACGGTGGCCGGTGCTTGTAACCCCAGTGGCTCCGGAGGCTGAGACAGGAGGATCGCAAGTCAAAGCCAGCCTCAGAAAAAGTGAGGCGCAAAGCAACTGTGCGACTCTGTCTGTAAATAAAATACAGAATAGGGCTGGGGATGCGGATCAGCGGTTGGGTGCCCCTGAGTTCAATCCCAGTACCCCACCCCCCTCCCCCCAAAAAAAGAAACAGGGGCTGTTCTTGGGGCTGCTTCAGAAACACTCTGAGTTTGAATTCAAATCGATGAGAGCTTTCTTTACTGGCCACAGGGACGTCACCAGCGGTAGAGACTGAAGCTCTGTGGGAGAACAGCAGCTTCCTGGTCTGCTTTTTGAGAATTTATGGACACAAACCACAACTCAGGGGCTTGCTTAGCGTCCTGGAAGCAAGTCAGTCACAGAGACTAAAACCATAGTTACGGGACCGCGAGCCCCAAGCAGGACTGGGATTTATTTTCCTGACCGTGAGCTCAGACACTAGAAAAGGGCGACCCTGCAGTTCAGTTGAGCACGGTCCGGGTTCCAGCAGGTGCTCTGCAGGTGCAGCCTGAGTTTGAGCAGGGCCGGGGGCGAGAACCTACTGCAAAGTCCCCCAAGGGCACCCAGACCCAGGACGGGGCTCACCACCACCGCCGCTGCATCCTGAGTACGGTCCACTCTGTGGGGCACCAAGTACAGAAAAGCAGTTTTTATAAGAAAACAGCTTTCACTTCAGATTCTCAGAAGCAGCTCTAGTACAGAGAAGACAGCACAATGGCGTCTGAGGCCTGCCTCCCTGTGACAGTCTGGCTTCATAAGCGTCTTACCTCACGTATCAAAACCTTATGTCTATAATCTATATTCTTACTAACCCATAACCGACCACTTACACTCTCACTGATTATATTGGTTAGTGTACACCACAACAGGGACAATTTCTTGTCCTTCGTGGGGCCACCCCAATTCTGAGGTGGCCTCCGTGTCTGGGGAATGTCCTGTCGAGGGCCTCTGGACGCAGAGAGGAAACAACGCCTTGCATTTTGTCCAGTGTCTATCACCTTTTTGTTTCCTAAAACAGCTTTAAGGTAAACTGATATTTGAGAAGTGCACATACTTAGATAAATAATTTGGTACATTTTAACATACATAGCCACCGTGTAGATAATGACCATATCTCAGAGCCACAGGGTTTCTCAGCTGTAATTTGGAGGATGGTGTCTCCGACTGGGGCTCTGGGAGCGCTGGCTGCCTGTGATTTACAGAGATGATAACAGTGGCTCAGCATGTTACCATATCATGGCTCAGCGGCTAAGCCTTGGGAGGGACCACCCATAGAGTCCCTCAGACACCTGGGCAGCCCCTGCCCAGCCTTATCTTAGATCTACTTGGGCCTCTGTAAGCTGCAGCTGATGGAAACCCAACTCCAGATCGCTGGAGCAAAACAGGACTTTTATTGGTCCAAGGAGTTGAAAAGTGTAAGTGAATCTGGCTTCAGGTGCAGCTTGATTCAGGATCAAAATAGTTTCAGGCATCATGTCCAGACCCTGCTTTTCTTCTCTGTGCTGTTTCCATGTATAACAGCCTCTCTCCAGGACGCCAAATGGCGCCCACAGCCCCAGCCACTCATGGGATGAGGCTGGAGAGAGGGCGGGGCCAGCCTCCCGGACTTTCTTCTTTACTTTAGACCTGATTAAATTTGAGTTCAAGGATCATATCCACAGTGCAAAGCCAGATGGTATTTTTTTTTAAATTTTAAGAACTCCTTTAAAAAAATGACAACAGAGTTAGCAGCAGGCGGCATTCTGTGTCCCCTGTTGATGGTCTCATATCTCTTACCAAGTCTCTGAGGAAAAGTATGTATCTGTTAAGATTTGAAGTCCCAAATCATAGTGTCTTAAACACAGTAAAAATTTGTCTGTCTCTTGTGGAAGGTGGGCCAGGGCTGGCAGGGCAGCTCCGCCATCAAGAGACATCCAGCTTCTCTGCCATCCTGTGCCACCTGCCCAGGGTGGCTTCAGTCTTCAGTCTCACCTCGTGCGTGGTCCAAGCTGTTGGTGCTCCAGCCATCACACCTGCACTTCACACAGAAGGAAAGGGCAAGGGCCAAGCCCCCAGCTCTGGTGGCCTCTGTTTCATGAAGCAGCTGTCTCATTTTCTAGCCTTCCAAATCCTCTCCAGAACCTCGTCGTGTACTGCACCTTAACACCAGGCATTCCTGGAAGCCCGGCCTTTATATGGTCACATCATCACCTACAATACTGGGGCGGGGGCATTTAAAGGGCTGCTCATTCTTTGACACTCTTCTGAAGAGGTGGGATCTGCCAACTATCCAAAAGGTCAAAATCAGTTTATATCCAAAAAGGTTAGAATCAGCACACTGCAGTGTCGTGGCCACCTCTATGCTTAGAGCAACTCAATTCACAGGGGCCAAGCTATGGAGCCAGCTTAGGAGCCCTTCGGCAGGTGAGTGGATAAAGAAAGTGTGGTCCATATACACAACGGAATATTACTCAGTCATGAATAACGACGACCTTATGACATTTGCCAGTGAATGGCTGGACCTGGAGACCATCATGCTAAATGAAATAAGCCAATCCCCCCAAACTAAAGCTCGAATGTTTTCAAGTATCATATATTGGTACGTTGCAGTTCTTAACCTTTGTCTTTGGACTTGATATTGGAAGGGACGTCAGGTGGGACAACGGATCATGCCGGTAGCAGGGAGTCACAGGGTCACGTGATCGATTCGCACAATGTCCACCGTGGCCGAGGGGTGCAGACTTCTGGAGACCCACGGTGCCTGGATGTTCAGGGAGACCCAAAGTGAATTCAAGTTGAGCCCACTGTGGTGACCTGGGCGGAGCCACCCCTCACCACAGAGGCAGGCCATGCCCAGGGTGCCCCGTTGGAACTCCTGACTCCCAGAAGCCAGGAGCACAATAAAATGTGGGCAGTGGTTTTACTACTACAGATCGGGGACGTGGATATCCAGAAACAAATGCACCACACTCTATTTGAGTTGACGCCAATCTTCTTCTTCTTCTTTTTTTTTTTTTTTTGGTACTGGGGACTGAACCTGGGGTGCCTTGCTACTGAGCCGCTTCCCCAAACTGTTTTTGTTTTTTTTTAAATTTTTCAACTTGAGTGAGGGTCTGGCTGGGCGCCTAGGCTGGCCTGGAGCTTGCGGTCCTCCTGCCTCAGCCTCCTGAACGGGTTGGACCACAGGCGAGCGTGGCAATGCAGTCTTTCTGCAGGAACAACCCAGGCATGGGTTATGGGTTCAGAGCCACCTTCCAGAGGTGGGGACTCCCGTTGAGGTCACCGGCCACCGCTGCAGGACGTCGGGTTTGTCACACGTTCCTTTATCTTTCTTTTGAGCTAGTTGTTCTCATACCAGGTTCCCGTGGAACCCTGGGGTTCTTTCCCCAAATGACAGGAAAAGAGCGAGCGCACAGATTGACTCCTCTCAGCTTAAAATTTGCCCCCAAACCTTTGGGGTCCACCCCCACCTGCCTGCCACCAAGTTGCAACTGTGACAGATGGTCCAGAAACAGGGCGGAACGGGAAGACCCAGAAGGGCCACCGGCTGCTCAGAGAGGCCGCCATGGTGGAGAGGCTCCTCCGCACCGGCCTCTGTGCGCAGCTGGATCCTCTCCCATCTTCAGAAGCGTCGGCAAAATAGGCATCAGGGTGTCTGCTCCATGGGGAGTGAACACTGAGGTCCTGATGGGGGAGTGACTTGCTCCAGGTCACACACTGGCGGTGAGGAGGGGACAGGAAAGCTGGGTGGAGGCTCAGCCACCCCTCCGCACAGCCTCTTTCTGTTTGGGCCTCAGTCCCCGCGTTCTCTTCTCCATCTGGCACCCGAGGCCCCTGCCAGGGCTCGGCCACCTCCCCTTCCTGCACTCTCTGAAGCGGCCCCTGGACCTTGGCAGGTGACTGGGTCCAAAGCCACTCTGGACCTCCCTGCCGTGTGACTTGGGCCACACGACTTCCCTGTCCTGGGCCTCTGTTTCCCCACCTGGAAAAGGAGGGGGTGACAATGCTCATCCCACGGCGGGTGGTGATGGGCTTCCGCGGGGCTCCCAGGGCACCTCTTGGTGTGGCGCTGGGCATGAAAGGGACCTGAAGACACCGTCACAGAGCGCCAGCTGCACACACCCTGCCCTGGTGCTTCATGGCCACTCACCCCACAGGGACTTTAGAGGGGCTCACGTTCCCCTGTAAGGGGGGACAGGACGTGGACCCCGTGCTGCAGGGCCTCGGCTCATGGAGATCAGGAGGAGGTGGGTCCAGGACACCTGGCCGCCCTCTGGGCCCTTTCTCCCCCCCCCCAGGAACCCCCAGGGCAGAGGGAGGCTGGGAAGTATTGGGCCAGGTGAGGAGGAGCCCGCTGCAGCAGAGGGTCACCTGGAGCTTCGTTCCCTTGTGACCAAGGTTAGGAATCACCATCGAACACACGGCGTCTGTGGAGCTGGCCGCGGCCTCCCGCCCCACCGTGACCATCCAACCTCACTTCAGGACACTGAGGAGCCACTGAAGTCTCCACGCGGGGCAGCGACCTGGAGACGGGGCTGTCGGGGGCTCCTGAGGCTGGGTCTAGGGAGGGGTGCGGAGGGCGCCTGCCTCCCTCTGCCGGGTGGAAACTAGTACTTGGGTGCATCACCCTGCCCCAGAGAGGCAGGCTGTGGGAGGGGTGGCAGTCGAGCCACCAGCTGTGACTCCTCAGATCCAGACTTAAGCGAGAGGCAGATCTGACCCACTGGATTCTGAGGTCAGCCCAGCCTGTGTCCTGACCCCTGTGTGACCCCAGGCAGGCTCCGCACTTCTCTGAGCCTCAGTTGTCACATCTGTAAAATGGGGAAATAGGAGAACCTACAGATTCGGTGAGGTGGCCTGGAGGTAGAGGGCTGGGTCGGCATGGGGACGGCACCGGGGATGCCGGTTGTTCAAACCCAAGTCTTTCCGGCTGCTGACCCCTGTGTAGGGGACACTCCCCTCTCCAAGGGCTTAAGGCCAGGCCCCCTTGTATCCTCTCCCTCCCCCTAACTCTGCCATCGGCACCTCTCAGGGCAGTGGACACAACAGGCCCTCCACCCGGATTCCTCCAGGGTCAGGATCTCGGTGACTTTCAGATGGAGACGACTGGTGATCCTTCTCCATCTTGCAGATGGGAAATGAAGTTGATAGAGGAACAGGAATTTGTCCCAGAAACACAGGAGTCAGGGAGAAAGGCGGCTGGATCCAGTTGTTAGGGGGCATTGGGGACGGTCAGCCTTCGACCCTTGAGGACATGCTTTCTCACCACCCACACCTGCCCACGGGGCTCCAGCCTTGCTGGCCTCATTGCAGTTCTTCAAATTAATCAAGCTTGTGGCCACCTCAGGACCTTTGCACCTGCTCTTCCCTCTGGGGAGCCCACAGCCTGTTTAGCACTCAATTTAAATATCACCTGTTCAGAGGGGTCTTTCCCGAACACCCAGGTTGAACCCTCCATAATTCTCTTATTTCTACTTCCTTGCTTATTGCAATTTAATTAGTTAATTTTGTATTTGGAACTATTAATTTTGTTGTTGTTGTTATCAGTCTCTGCCTTAGCCTGTGCAGCTCAGTGCACACACGCAGGACTGCGTCTGTCTGTCTTGTGAACTGCTCCATCCCAGCCCCCCACCTGGCCCAGGCCCTGCAGGTCTGCCGAGCGTGACTGACAGGTGTGTGAATAATCGCGTGCAGGGGGTAAACATGGAAACGCCGGGCCGGGCCTGGGTCCACGGCTGCACTGGACGCTCACACCTCCCCTGTGAGCCGGATCCTAGAGGCCTGCATCAGAGCTCATCCTCTGAAGAGCTGCTCTGTCAAAAGATGTGGATGCTGCTGTTGCCAAGGCAACGGAGCTGGTTTCCTGGAGGCACCTTTAAACGGGAGAGTTGAAGGCCCAGCAGACTGAGGGGAAGTAGACCCAGCCGCCGGGCTCAAAACCCCGCCCCTGAGACAAGCCATTCGGAGGCTGGCCTCCGTGCCCTTGCCCCTCCAGGGCCACCGTCCTCCCGGCTGGAAATCACCCTTGCTGGGGACGTGCAGAGACCTTGGAATGATGTGTTCTGCTTCTCTGGCTCTGTTAGGCTCTACCAGGTGGGGAAAGGCAGGCTGGTCTTGAGGCCTTTCCAGAAAGTTCCTTCAGCCCTTGTTCTAGGTAGAGGGACCCACTTGAACACTGCTGTTCCGGGGCCAAGATACCTCCAGGAAGCTCACAGACAGAAGCGCCCTGGCTGAGTGGCCTTGTATGAAACACTTTCCGTCTCTGAGCCCTAATTTCTTCATCACTAAACGGGGAGGTCACTGGTCTGATGTAGGGAGAGGTGACAAAGATTTTGCACAGGAACCTGCAGATGCAGGAATCTTAGAGCTAGCTTCTGCAAGCTTTGGCCCCCAGGAACCCCAGGCTGACCCAGGGCCACACCAGCCAGGTCCCCTCGGGGCCGTGTGCTGCCAGAGTTCCCTGGCTGGGCCTGTGTGCAGCTGTCGGGAGTCAGTGTCACTGTCACACGGGCTGTGAGAGGCAGAGGCGCTTCCTGTCCTTACTGCACGGAATGGAAACCCTAGAGCAGAGGGGGCCGGGGCTCTGTCTGCTGCAGGGACAGAGCACCAGGCCTGACATCTCTGGGTAGGGCATTTCAACACCTTTATTTTACTTATTTATTTTTATGCTGTGCTGAGGGTGGAACCCGGTGCCTCACACATACTGGGCAAGTGCTCCACCACTGAGCCCCAGCCCAGCCCCTGCCCCGCCCCACATCCGTGTGCCTGATTGTCTGAGGCCACTGGGGATGAGCTGGGCCTGGGGCCAGGATTGGAGGGCAGAAGGCAGGAGAGAGGCAGAGTTGGAAGAATGTCCCCGAGAGTCAGGGACAGGTTGGAGGCACAAGAACACCCCTCCTGCCGCCCCGCCTCCCTCTTCATGAAACCAGGACTTGGGTGCAGCTGATCCAGCTCCCTGGAGCCAGGCGTGATCATGTGACCCAGGTCTGGCCAATCAGAATCAGCGGTAAGTGCAGGGATGGGCCCAGGACTGTGGCTGGAGAGCATCATTCCTTTACGGATCCACCGCACCAAGGGCTTCCCTGCCTGGGGATGCTGAGCTGGGGGGACAGAGCCTGGCTGCTGGGGGGCATCTCCTCGGGACAACGCCAAGGCCAAGGCCAGAGGTGGAGGTGGACATCATTGGAGTCCCTAGAGCTAACCATACCTGAAACTTGATCTAGTCTTTCCAGATATGTGAATCCACTCATTCCCTAGCTAGAGATCCCATGCCTGTGCCTGTGGGTCCTGGCCTGGAGGAGGAGGAGGAGGAGGAGGAGGAGGGTGAGAACAATGACGTAAGGGAACTGAAATCGTCTTCCTGGCTTTTTAGAAAACTGGAGCAGAGACAGGAAAGAACTTGGGCCTTTACCCCTCCGGATCCCTGGGCTCTGGCCTCCCCTCCAGCATGCAGCCAGCCTCTACTCAACTCCGCAGTACAAAAATAATGTGTTGGGTTTAAAATCAAAGCGGCCTCCCCTTTCCTGGACCTGGGAGACGGAGTATCACAGGCAGGGGCTGCCTCCCTCCCCCTGCTCACCCTTCAGGAGCCACCGTTTATGGGCACCTGCTTTGTGGCAGGCTTTGCTCAGGAGCTCACAGCCAAGTCCCCTTTCCCCTGTCCCCGCCTGGGGAGGAGCAAGTCCAGTCTGTTTCATGACCCTTGAGAGCTGAACTTTGGCCTCAGGTCTCAGCTGGGCCAAAGCCCTGCCCTGGCATCACACTGTACACAGCAGGCGCTACATTAAGGCCTGCTGGGCAGGTGCTCTGCATGGCTGTTGGGGCTTCCTGGGCAGCCGCCTGCCCCTGGGTACTTCCCCGTCCTCTTGAGATGCCGCCATCAATAGCCACGTCCACTGGACCTTGAGGGAAAGTGCTGTTTCCGATAAAGGGGTCCAAGGAGGACCTTGCTGTGCGCTCGGGGTGCAGTGCACTCAGGCCGGCACAGAGGGGTGCAGGGTCCCACTCCTGCCGGCCCCGCCTCCTCCAGGAGGAAGCCTGAAATGGGTGCTTCCTGGCCACATGCTAGGTGGGGTCCCACCAGGACCATGGTGACAGGGCTGAGGGGCCTCATGGGGCCAAAGAGGGGACACTGTGGTGGGGGTGACCACTTCCGGACTCCAGCCTCTCTGAGAGATGCTCATGAGGGGCCCCTGGACCCCCAAGCTCAAGGGAAGGCCCAGGCCACCCAGCCCCCTGCAGACCCCCACTCAGGCTCTGCGGGAAGAGGCCGGAGAAGGCTGGTTTCCTGCGGAGGCACCAGTCTCCCACCCAGAAACCTGGACCTGAGCGGGGGGACTGGGCCACAGGAGCCCCAGGGCACATTAGCTCACAGCATGCACAGGGAGCCAGGCCCAGACCTTCTTCAGGGTGGTGTGTGCGTGTTTTAACTCAAAGCTCCTCTCAGTGTCTTTAGAGACTGTCTGAGGTTGTCACTGAGGTCCCTGTAGGTGAGAACAGCTGGGGGTGACAGATGGGGCCCTGGGACTCCTCCTCCTCAAGAGGGAGGGCAAGGGCATCCATAGCCCGGAGGTGGGACAAACAGGGACCATTTTCAAATACGTGAATTTGAAGAATGCTACTCACTCCAGCTGCTCCACGGGCAGTCATGAGGCAAATGAGCTCCTCAAAGGCTCTGACAAGTCCTGTAGCTAGGGACGCCCGGCTTCTTGGACTGAACCTGCTATTTCTCTCCTACTTGACCGCGGTACTTACTTTAGAGAAGAGCCCTGGTGGTTACTTATGGAACACCCTCTGGGACACGTGGGGGGCCAAGGAATCCCTCTAAGACCTCCTGAAGCCCCTCAGAGACCAGGTGTGATCCCCAGACATTGGCTCCTAGGAGCAATGACCGGTGGGGACAAAATAATGAGCATCAGGGGCAGGGGCAGCCCCCCTTCAGCTTTGAAAGTAAAGCCCGGGGAGATGTCAAGGCGCCATGAGCTGGGGACAGGAGCTGGAGCAGGAGATGCCCCCTGCCAACCCAGGGCACAGAAGCCAGACAGTTCCCGGAAAATTCCTTCCCCGGCTGCCACCAGTCCCATTAGCTGGGTCTTCCTTTGAGAAGCCAAGTTTATTCTGTCCTTTACTGATTCGGGAGGCCACCACCCCCGAGTGGCCAGGAGTCCCTGCGGGAGGCAGGGGAGGGGGATGAGGAATAGGCCCAGCAGAGTGAGGACCCCCATCCCCCTTGTCACAGATTGAAGGGAGTCAGGACGCAGCGACTCCAGGAGGTGACCCGGGCGCAGGCGGTCGGGGTGTGGAGTGAGAGCCCCGGCACTGTGTCCCACGCGGTCCAGGCTGTCCAGGGATCCGCCTCGGGGCTCCCCCGTGTGGTCCCTCGGGGCGCAGCCGCTCACTAGCCGCCCACGGGTCGGATCATCATGCGGGTGGCCCGCAGCGAGTAGCCGGGGCCGCGGAAGTACTGCCAGCGGACGCCGTCCATCCTGCGCAGGTGCTGGCCGTTCCGGTAGTAGGCGCCGTTGAGGTTCGAGAGGCCGCAGGCGTCAAACCACCACCCTGGAGGAAGAGGAGATCAGAGCTTTGGGGAGTGGGGTCTTGTCGGTGGGGTGAGGGCAGACCCCGCCCCCCCCCAAAAAGAACCCAGATGGATCAGGCTGCTCCTGGCGGGGAGCTGCGTGTGGGCAGGGGCTGGGCTCTGCGCAGCTGCGGCCTCTGGAGGGCAGTGGGCCCCCCCCCCCCCCGCCCCTCTGTGCTCCCCCTCCTCCCGCTGAGTCCCATCCGAGGCTCCGACTTTCCGTCCTCTGGACTCCTAGCGACTCCTGTCTTTCCCATCGGTTTCCAGGGGTCTCCGTCTCTTTCTGAGCCTTTCGCACACAGGGCCTGTCCCCTCTGCCCGGTGACTCCCTCCCGCTGGTCATCTTTCTCTGATAGGTTCTGATTCTGGTCCCTGCTGCCCCCTTCCCTGACTCCTGGGTTGCTCTTCCCATTTCTCCTTCTGGCTTCTCTGTCCCCACCCTCCTCTTTCTATCAGTCTTGGTGTCTCTCTCTGTCCCTGTCTCTGGGATTTAGGTCTCTGTAAGGCCTTCCTATTCTGTCTCTCCTATTTTTTTTCCTTCCTCTCAAGGATTGAACCCAGGGATGCTTACCCACTGAGATGCACCCCAGCCCATTTTATTTTATTTGGAGACAGGTTCCCAACAAGTTACTTAGGGCCTCACAAAGGTGCTGAGGCTGGCCTTGAACTTGCCATCCTCCTGCCTCAGCCTCCCAAGCTGCTGGGATGACAGGTGTGAGCCTCTGTGCCCGGCTCCCTGTCTCTTGCCCATCCTGTTCCCGCTCTTTGACTTCTGTCCCTGCCAAGGAGCCCTGCCCGAGTGGGGGCTGGTGGGGAGCTGCCCCGGTCTCCATGGTCCTCTCCTGACTGCCTGGGGGAGGGGAGTTCTGAGGCCAGGGTTGGGGCTGCCCCTGCACTGTGCCCGCCTTCAGCATTCCTCCAGCAGGCCTTCTGAGGAACGCTGGTGGTGCCAGGCTTCAGAGGAGGTACCCGGCTGGGGAGGTGCAGGCTGAGCCGGGCGGGTGGGTGCGCTCACCTCCCGACATCAGCTGGGCGCACTCGCAGACACAGTTATCGTTGTCTTCGTCGCGGGTGCTGAAGTTGGCGCTCTGAAGGAACAGGCCGGTCTGGCGCCCCACGGAGTCACTGTACCCAGACAGAGAAATCCTGGAGCCACCGAGGTGGTGTTGGAGAAGGGCCAGAGTTAGGTGAGGCCTCCCTGGGGACTTTGTCCAAGGCTGGGTCTCTGATCGCTGGCCACCCTCCCTCTTGACCACCCTCCCTGCCTGCTGCCTCTGGGGACAAAGTGGCTTCTGCATGCAGGACCTCCTCCTCTCACTGAACCTGGTCTTGGAGAGGAGCAAGGGGCATCAGAACAAGGATAATGGCTGACGTTTTCTCAAGCACCTACTATGTGCCAGGCACTGTTCAAAGCACTTGTCTGGATAACTTGTTCTCATTTGAACCTCAGGATACCCTTTCACACACCAGGAGTGGGGGTCCTGGGAGCCAGTTTCCTGCCCAGGTCTAAAATCAACAAGGGCTGGTGCCAGGTGCAGCCACCTCTTCCAGGAAGTCCTCCCTCCCCACACCAGCACCCATGGATCTGTGCCCAGGGCGTCCCCAGCCCTGTGACTTCGACCTCTGCGCCAGAGGGGTGGGCGGGTTTGTACATCTTTGCCAGACTCCGTGGAGGTCCGCGTGTGGGTAGCGTGCAGGGCAGCGCCAGCATGTGGTGTGTGCTCCACACGCTTGGTGCTTGTCATTGTTGGTCCCCTGGCACATCCTGAGCCTGGCTGGAGAATGTCAGAGGCTTGGCACCGAAAGGGGAGGAGCTGGGCTGGGAGCAACTCAGAAGTTCCTATAGGTGGTGGCAAGTGGCTGGGGTGGCTTAAGGAAGCTCTGGCTCCCCGGGGGAGGACCTGGGAGAGGTCCCCATGGGACCCGAGGGAACGAGGGGCCTGGGCCTGTGGCTGGCTCAGTGCTCAGCATCCAGATGGCTGTGCACCATGACACCCTCACCACACCCTTGAACATGGCACCCTGGGCTGGTGGGGCTGGTGCAGCCAAGAGGCCTCCCACTAGGGGGTCCCTGGGGTGGGGACTCACAGGCTGTCCCCCACTCCTGTGTTTTTGGCTTCTTCTTGTGGTCATCAGGGGCTCCCCTGGGGGCTCAGGGATGTGAGCCCCTCTCTTCTGGAAGCCGGAATGAGGACTTGTGACCTCTGGTGGCTCTGCCTCATGGCTCAGGCCCAAGGAAACCTAAATATGCAGGTCTCTTGGGGATCCCACGAGGTGTTTCCCAGGCCCAGGGATCTGTGCAGCCCCGAGCGTCTGTCGTTGGATCTGGATCTGGTTCCTTGAGCCTCCGTTCATGGGCGTGTTGCTGGTGCTTGTGTCAGAGCCTCTGGCCTGGGCCCGAGTGTGCGCTCTGGATTCTGTCCCTGTGTCCACTGGGGACTGTGTGTGTGTGTGTTTCCCTGCGAGGGCTTTTGGGAGGCCCATTGGCACATGTCCCACTGTGTGCCTGTGCTTGGGGTGTGCGTGTTTGTGCAGCTATGCATGTGTGCGTGCGCGTGTGTGCTCTGTAGGCCCGTGTGTGTCCTGCAGGGCTGGGGTGAGCCCCTCCACGGCGCCTGGGCGGTTGTGTGTGTTTTCTGCACTTGTGTTTGGGCCCAGGCCTGTGTGCGCCTCTGGTGTCTGTCCCTCCCACCTTGCCCCATGCTAAGCTGTGCCTTGGTTGTGCCCCCAGCCCTCCTGGGGGTTGTTTCCTATGCACGCACCCTCCATGCCCAGCACCCCAGCTGGGCTTCACGAGGACCCCATACTGCATTTGGCAGGAGAGAGTGCCCTTGTCACCCTGGCGCCCACTCCCCATTGCTGACCGGCCACCTGAGCACCCTTGCTTCTGGGCTTCCTTGTGGGGACCTCTCCTCCTCAGCATCCCCTTGACCCTGGAGGGTGGGCATCTGCCGTCCTCCCCCTCCCACCCTCTTCTGGAGGTTTCCAGGCCACCCTTTGGTTTCCTGCATCCCCAACCCCAGTCTCCTGGACTCTTCCTGAATGAGCCCGTGAGCTCCCAGCTGCCCTGGCAGGTTCCGGGCATGTGTGACCCGGTTGCATGCCAACTCTGCCTTTTCTCAGAACATTCCTGCTGCCTGGGCGCTCTTCTAACCCACTCTGGAAAGTACGCACGCACTGCAGGCGTCACCTTCTCCTGGGGTCCTCCCTGACGGCACGACACCTCCACGCCCCCTTTAGCAGCTGCTGTCTCCCCAGGGGCGTGGGTGGCCTGTGAACATGCCCACACCCCACACAGGACTGGGAGCACTTTGAGGGGGTGGGGCCTGGGCCTGATTCCTTCCCAAATGAGCAGTGCCAGCCTACGTGTGGTCCTGTCATTCAGGTTCTGCAGAGGGTCAGTCACTGTGGGTTCTTTGTAGCCTTGAGCCTCACAGTCTGAAGCTGTGGGCAGGGAGTTCCGTGGCCAGATGAAAAGCCAGAGGAACTCATCCAATTCCAACAGGAGAGCACAGCGGGGTCCAGACCCACACTTACGCTGGAATGGTGGACAGAAGCACAGACGGAGCTCTGGAGACGTCATGCTTCTGTCTTTGAATATGTTGTTTGTGTATCTCCACCTTTTACATAACACTTAATCCTATGATGGGGCCTTACTATGGTGTGGTTTGGCAGCAGGGAGGCCCGAGTCCTATCCAGGCTCTATGTAGCTTGTCATTTTGGGCAGGGGACCTGTGCTCGGCACCTCAGTTTCCATACTACTAAAGCAGGTACTCTACCTCCAAGGGTTCGAGGCTGATCTGATACAGTGCATGGAGCACAGTAGGGGCCCAATAAATGTTCCTTCCTTTTCTTACACACACCAGGAACAAGTTCAAGGAAGGGGTGCGGAAACCTCTTCTGGTTTTACAACATCCTCACATCCCAGCCCACTGAAGAAGTAGAGGCTCAGAGAAACCCGGCCTGGACTTGTCCAAGTTCACGAGCTGCAGTGCCAGAAAGGGCCCGTGTCCCCCACCTCCCAGCACAGGGACCTTTCTACCTCACTCCGGGGCATAGGACAGACTGGCCAAGTCCCTCCTGCTGAGTCTTTGTAAAATGAGTGACTTGGGGTGAGTGACCTTGGAAGGCCCCTTCCTGCGCCTGAGATGGCGTCAGTGACATTTTTTCCACCCCACCCTGTGGCCAGGACTGCTGAGTGCTAACCAACCGCCTCCAAATCCCGTGACGTGCACTCAAATGGGGGACAGATGGTGAGAATGGGAAGATGGCCAGGGACTGACCCCTGGTGCGGACCCTGCGGCCACTCGCCCAGCACCCCCAGCCCACCTGCGGGCCCGGGCCCCAGCCCACCTACCTGTACAACTGGGCCTCGCTGCCCAGCTGGAATCGCTCGTACTGGGCGTAGGCCTCTTGGTCTTCCCAGTCCTCCAGCTCCACGCGCAGAGAATAGTTAGCCCGGCTGGTGAGCTGGTGGATGGCCTCATTGCCCAGCCAGTATTCCCCCGCTGGGTTTCCGAAACCCTATGGGGAGGAAGGGACACACCCCTGGCTGAGGAGCTGGGCTAGGCCAGGCTCTGCAGCCTCTTATCCAAGACCACTGTGCCAGGGGGTCAAGTTCACTGACCCCTTGTGAACTGGGCCTAGGAGTGGGCAGCCCCCATATCCCCGAGGAAGAAGACTCAGTCACTTGTCAATGTAAAAGCTCATTAAAAATAATTGAGAGCTGGGCACGGTGGCACAGGCCTGTAATCCAAGCATCTCAGGAGGCTGAGGCAGGAGGGTCATGAGTTCGAAGCCGCCTCAGCAACTTAGTGAGGCCTTAAGCAACTTGGCAAGACCCTGAGTCTAATAACATGCAAAAAGGGCTGAGGATGTGGCTCAGTGGTTGAGTGCTCCTGGGTTCAATCCTAGGACCACCCACCCCCCAAAAAAAAATTGAGATCACATTTCTTTGAAGTTCAAGAGCAGACAAAAATAATTGGTGACAACAGAATAGTGATTTCCTTTGGGGAAATATTGACTGGAAGGGGGCACAAGGGGGTTTATGGGTGCTGGCAGGGTTGTCTGTCTAGCTCTGAATGGGGGTCAGATGGTTGAATACATGTGTGAAAGTTAATCGAGGTGTACACTTAATTACTTATTAAACCTGTGCACTTGGCTGCATGGATATCAGACCTCGGTTAAAAAAAAAATTAAAACTTCATCTGCTACCTAGATGGCAGAACAAACTCTGTTCACTGACAGAGCCACTCTGCAAGGCAGAAATGTAAAGCTAAGAGCGCAAGGAGTGTCCTGTCCCGCGTGACAACAACCAACGCATTGGCAGAAAGAAAATTCAGCACCAAGGACAGGGGCACACCTAAGCCCCGCCCCCCCACCCCCGCTTGAATCAAGCCGTGCCGCAAAGGGTTAGTACCCAGCACTCCTGCGCGTGTTTCTGCATCTTTGGCATTTAAAAAAAATTTTTTTTTGTTTGGTTGTAGATGGACACACCACCTTTTTTGTTTATCTACTTTTATGTGGTGCTGAGGATCGAACCCGGTGCCTCACACATGCTAGGTGAGTGCTCTAGCTCTGAGCCACAGCCCTGGCCCTGCATCTTTAGCATTTTATAAAGATGTTTTTTAAAATATCAATAGATACAGGAACATTCATGAATTTATATCCAATGTATTTATTTTAAGTATTTATCCAATGAACTGCAAGCAAATAATATTTTACTTTTGAAAACTTTTAAGGGTTTTTAAGTCAGCTTGCCCCAAATCCTTTACTCAAAATTCAATTAAAAAAAAATAAAACAAAAAACCGGAAAGACTAGCAGACATCACTCCTCATCTTGTATACTGCATGTGGCCTTCGAGCCAGCAGTTCACATTAAAGAACTGGTCTTTAATATGTGGCCATCGATGTGTAAAAAGACAAGGACGTTTGATTAAGCAATATACCAGGTGGGTGGGGAGATTTTCTTTTGTCTCCTCCATTTTACATTGGAACAATTTTTTTAAGCAATGCACCTATATTACCTTTCCTAAAAGTTGAAACAAAATAAAGTTAAATTTTCGATCTTAGGACGTATATCAGAAATTTCAAAAAGCCGGTTCAATTCCAGGGAATGGGGTCCCAGAAAGTGAATATGCACTGGGAAATCTGTTTGGCTCTAGAAGAGCAGATTTTCTTTTTCCTGGGAAGGGGCGAAGCACACCAGTCCCCGGTCACAACCCCGAGCCTGCATCAGCCCCACAGGCTGCAAAGCCCCTCCCCAGGGTGGCAGTGTCACCTCTTTGTACTCCTTCCAGCTCCGCTGGAAATCCTCGCTGCCATCCACACGGCGCTGGATGATGGTCCACCCGCCTCCGTTGGACTCCATGCCACAGAACACCTGGGGGACAGGGGAGCAGCTGGAATCCCACGGGGGCAGCCGGAGGCCCCTCCAAGTCCAGAGCAAACCAGGCGGTCAAGGGCACCTGCCAGATCCAGGCTGCCATGCCCATGGGCTGTCATCATTTTCTACAGTGACTGACAGGTAGGGGAGGCCTCAGAACCTCTCTCTCCTTGTTGTGAAAGGTGGGCGTTGACACCTTCACTGTGTGGTCCCCTGCCTCCTGGGCACACTGGTGTGACGGCGAGAATGAGAGGGGTCAAGTCTGCGATGTGCTGGGGACACGAGGACTTACTGGGCCTGCGTTATTGTGGCGGGGCTGCTTCGAGGACGAAGGCAGCAGTGTGAAGTCCCTGGTGTGGACTCAGAGATGCAAGTCCTACCGTCACGCGGCGGGCAGAGGTTTTCCGAGCACCTTCTGGTGCTAGGCACTGGGGATGCCGATACAGATAAGATCAAAAGAATCCTTCCTCTGAGCTTGCCATCTATCCCAGCTAGGCCTTCCCGGCTGACCTTGGTGGACAGATTACTTTTCCAGCCAGTTCTGTGCCGGTTCCATGTTCAACGAATACGTGTCTGGACTGGATAAGTCATCAGTGAATCAGAGGTCGATCAGCCGTCAGGGCTGGCTCAGTGTGGAGGAGGGTACAGTAGCCCAGACAGACTATGACTGTGAACATCCGGGCAACTACAAATTAAAGGTAGGTCCTCCTTCTTGGAGGAGGTCCCAAGAAGTGACTCCAGAAGGAGTCACTCAGCAATCTTGGAAGGCTCCCTGGAGGTGGTGTCAGAACAAAGCATTGAATGATGATGAGACTCCCAGAGAGTGACAGGTGGATGGTGTTTCCAGGGAAAAATGAAACAGGAGTAGAGACTGCAAGATGGGAACAGCCCAAGAGAAGATGTCGCACCTGTTCTGGGGGTAGCAGTGGGTACAGGAAGGGACTCGGAGGCTCACAGAGGGGAAGCAGTTGCTTCTGGCAAGTGAGTCAAGAGTAAAGCTGAATCTGGGCGTGGTGGCACACGCCTGTAATCCCAGTGGCTCAGGAGGCTGAGGCAGGAGGATCTGGAGTTCAAAGCCAGCCTCAGCACTTTAGTGAGGCCCTAAGTAAATTGTTGAGATCCTGTCTCTAAATAAAATCAAAATAGGGCTAGGGATGTGGCTCAGTCATCAAGTGCCCCTCAGTTCCATCCCCAGTACCCCACCCCCCAAAAAAAGGAAAGCTGAGGTGTGAGTCCTGGTGTCTCATCTCCCAATCTCCTCCCTATTACCGTCCCCGGTCTCAGTCATCCAGCCTTCTGCAATGCCACACTGTGAAATTTACTTACTTTCACACAGTATATTTACTTTAAAAAATGGAATCCTTTTTTAAAAAAATTAAATAAATGCTTAGGTTAAAAATATTTTAAAAGGAAATCTTACCAGTACCATAAATAGAAAACTAATAACACTTGCCTCTATTCAGATGATTTTAAAACAAATCTAATAAACTGGACACGGTGGCCCATGCCTGTAATTCCAGTGACTTGGAGGCTGAGGCAGGAGGATTGCAAGTTCAAAGCCAGCCTCAGCAGCTTAGTGAGCCCTAAGCAAGTCTGTGAGACCCTGTCTCACTGGGGATGTGGCTCAGTGGTCACGAGCCTCTGGGTCAATCCCTGGTACTAATCCATAAATCTCCTGAAAGAAATAATGTCATGGGATTCTAGCTGGAGTCTGTGCCTACACAGGGCCCTGGGCTTGGTCTCTTTGGTGAGCAGGTGTGTGAGAAGGTGCTGAAGACGGTTTGGAGACATCTGAGCCACTGTCCCTCACATACTCTGAGGGGTTGGAAGGATCACGGAGCAGGACATGGCCATCTGCTCCCATGCCCTCCTCCTTCTGGGCTGCCCCGAGCCCTCCTTCCTGACCCCCTGTCCTCCCACCCCTTCCCACCTGGCGACTGGGCTTAAAGCTCAGGGCACCTTGGGAGCCCCTCATTGAAACGAGCCCCAGGTGCCAATTTCCCAGGGGAGCGGAGCCCAGCTCCTGCCTTCAATGGGACCCCTGTGAGCTGGAGATGCTAAGCCCTGGCATTTCTGGTTCTACCTGCGGCACCACCCTTCCCAACACAACCATTCCCTGCAGGAGGTGCTCTGGGAACTTTTCCTTCACCTCCTGATCGGACCCCTGACTGGGGGGCCCCCCAAAGGTCGGGCACCCCCACCTCCACTGGCATCTTGGATGGTTGAAAAGCCCGAAGCTGCTGGGGTCTGCCTGGGGAGCCCCACTCGGCGCCTTCTGCTCCCCAGCCCCCGGGAGGCACCCACCTTCTTGGGCTCGGAGCCGTTGGCCACGCGGATGGTGTAGACGCCGTCGGCGGTGGCTCCGGAGCGGTGGATCTCGGCGCAGTCCTGGAACACCTGCTCAGGGGCCCTCATGGGGGCTACCCGGGGACAAAGCAAAAGTCAGCTGGAGGTGAGCAAGGACAGGCGGGGACACCCTGCCCACTCTGTGCAGGCTCTGAGGGGAGGAGGGCGGGAGGCGATGGGGAGCTGGGACAGTGACAGGGGTCGTCCAGGCAGAGAAGGGAGGTGTTCCAGGAAGAGGGAACCGCGGGGGCAGAGGCCCCCAGGTGGGAACAGTCCTGGTGTGTGCGGGGGACACACGGGATGAGGACAGGGGGCCTGGGGCCAAGGCCAGGGAAGGACAGTGACTCACGCCCCAAGATCAGAGCTGGGCTGTGTGAGGAGGGGGAGGCTGGACCGGGAGGGGGAGGAGCGGAGAGGGCAGAAAGGAGATGAGTCTCCGTGGGGCCAGCCGGCCTAGAGCGCCAGGCTGAGCAGCCCCGACCCCTGGGCTGAGGAGGAGCCCCGGGGTCAGAGTGGAGCAGGGCTGGAGGCTGAGCCTCTGAGAGGGGAGCCTCCAGGGGAGGCTGCTGTGCTTTTGGGGAGAGGGAAATGGGCACCTGCACCCTAGGGAGGTACTTCCCAGTTTGCTTCCCTTCAGAGCAGGGTGGGGTCCAGGGTGAGGTGACTGGCCCAAGGACATGGGGGAGGGGGGACGGGACAGAGCCCTCCCTTCTTGGAGCTCCACTGAGCAGGAGGCCTGGCTCCCTCCCCAGCCCTCCCTTTCAGCTGGTCTCTCTGCGGCTCCACATTCAGTCTTCTCTGGAGCTGACCACTGGCCATCAAGGGCCTCCTCCCTCTGGACTCTTTTCCTGGGGTCACAGAGCATTAATTTAATGACTGAAACCACCAGAGTCCTTGGGCCTCCAAGTCTGGCCTGAAAAATAAACTATGAATAAAATACAGAGACTTATCCCTTTAAAAAATTCTTCTTTCTTTTCATGGTATTAGGGGTCAAACCCAGGGCCTCGTGCATGCCGTGCAAGTGCTCCACCACTGGGCCACATCCCAAAACTTGAGACAGGGTCTTACTAAGTCACCAAGGCTGGCCTCCAACCTGGTCGCCATCCTCCTGCCTCAGCACCCCAAGTAGCTGGGATTACAGGCCTGCACCACCATGCCTGGCTAAAATGCAGAGATTTTAAATCCTCTCTCTGGTTCAGTTAGTAGGACCCAATTAGAGGTTTGGGCTGTGATTCTACCAGAACCGGATCTCTCTGTGGAGGCAGGCACCTAAGGATGGGGCTGAAGTACCAGAGAGAGGTGTTCAACACCAATGAGAACCAGAAGGCTACCAGGGGCTGGGACTTCACACATGAAAAAATCTTCCCAAATCCTGGCTCTGGGGCACCTGTCTGAAGGACGCTGTTGTTCCCATATCACAATCGAGGTGACTAGGTCTCCAAATCCACCCCAGCCGGTGCATAACATTTCCTGGGCAGGGGTCTCCACTGCCCACCTGTGAGCAGCCTCCACCTCTGAGCCCCGAGGAGGTGGGGAATTTACACCATGCATTTACACCGGCCCAGCCCAGGTCTTTCCCTCCTCCGTCCCTGTCCCTCTAACCTGCCAAACCAGATCCCCAGATCCCTGAGACACCAGGAAACCACTCTCCCCTCCTTCCCCAGCCTCTGCCCTCTGGACAAAGCTGCAGAGTGGCGCCCTTCCTGCTGGGCTTGAGGGTGCCTGGCTCCTGTGCCCGCCTCCACCTACCCCTGTGGTTCTACCTGGTGACCCTTCCTCTTTATCAGTTTTTCCGTCTGGGCAGACGGCAAGAGCAGCTCCCAAGTGTCCTTTGCTGGTGACAGGGAAGCACGAGGACAGGGTATTTGACAAAGGGTGCCCAGCACACCCTCTCCCTAGGCCGGACACTGGGCGAGCAGTGAGCCACAGGGAGAGGTCCAGCCCGGCCCTGCGCCTTGGGCTGAGCGACAAGCAACGCACACATGGAACTCCCCGAGGCAGCCTGGCTGGCAACTGGGCCCAGGCCGAGTGGGTTCTGGTCACTCCACATCTTATGGCCTGGGAGGGTCCACTGTTCCTGCCCGTGGCTTTCTTAGAACTGCTGACCTAGGATGGAGCCACCCGGGATCCTCTGTCCCCAAACCCCCGTCAGCTGTGGCACCTGCAATCCAGTCCTCCTCGTTTGACTCCTGCCTCACAGCTGTCCGGGCTGGCGGCCTGCTGTGGGAGAGGCCCTTCTTTGTCTTTCTCTCTCATTTTCCCCTCTCTGGTTCCAGTCTGGGTTTTCTAAAAGGAGCCCTGCCCGGTCCAAACTCCCCCTGTGCTCCGGGCTGGCCTCCAGTTAAAGCTCCTTCTCCTTGGCACCGCCCCTTGGACCTTCTGGAGTGGGCAAGGTCAGGAACTCTGCTAGCTCCCTGGTTCCCAGCAGCCACTACCAAGATGCGCTTCCTTCTCCTTCTCTCAGACACACAGAGGGGGCCGGGACTTTTTGCAAGAGACAGAGGCCATGACTGGGCTGTGCCCTGCTGAATCCCCAGCACTGGGCCTGGCACACAGTAGGTGCTCAACAAACAGTTGGTTGCCTGCCTGCTGGAAGCCAGAGACAGGAAGTCCTTGGCCACCCCAAGTGCTGAGGAGCAGCCTCAGGCATTGCTGTTGCTTCTCAAGGAGGACAGGGATGCCTCCTCGTCTTGGTGTGGCCTTGTTGGCCAGAGGCAGGGGTGTTAGTGGGGAAAAAAATCCTTGGGGATTCTGTTCTATAGGGAGACCGAGGCCCAGGGCAGGGCAGGCCCAGGCAAGAGGAGTGGAGGGTGAATCCTGGAACCCAAACTTGCAGTCTGGACTATGACGCCCTGGTTATGATCATCACTCCATAAACAGATGGGGAAACTGAGGCCGAGAGTGGGGGCGAGGCCTAACCAGGGTCACGGTGAAGTCGGGCAGAGTTTCCACTGCTTCTTTTAGGATTGCTGTTGTTGTTATTTTCCCCGCTGTTGTTCTTTCTATTTTACAGTCGGGGTGGGTGGGCCGTACCCCTGATGTGTGCCAGCCTCCTCCCGCGCTCCTCTCCCCGCCGTGCGCCCCGCCCACTCACCGCGGGCTCACCTGCCGCGCTCCCGCCGGGGCCCTGCGCCATCACGTGCACCAGGTGCTGCACCGACTCCAGCAGTTGGCGCTGCTGCATCTGCAGAAGGCTCGAGTTGCTGCTGGCGAGGCGCAGGCTGCGCTCCAGGACGGCCAGGGCGCCGCCGTGGCTGCCCAGCAGGCGTCGCAGCTGCTCCTTCTCCTCGCGGAGGCTGGCCAGGTCCTCCTGCTGCTGCGTCTCCAGGGCCTGCAACCGCGTCTCCAGCGCGCTGCGGAGCGGGGCGCACGGGGTGAGCCCGCCGCCCGCAGAGCACGCACAGAAGGCTTGCGGGGAGGCTCAGAGAAGGAGCGTCCGGTTCTGGGTTACACCGCCCCGCAGTCCGTGCCCACGTAGCCCAGACCGAGGAAGGGAGGAAGGAGAGACCCGGCCCCGGAGTAGTATGGTTTGGGATCCAGAAAAGGAAAGAGGTGGTGGTGCGGGGGGACACAGCAGCAACCAGACAGTCATTATTAAATCCCAAATATGCTCGTCCTCTGACTCCACAGTCCAGTCTCAGGAGATAGCCTCCAGGGAGCATGGGCCAGGATGCCTTGGGAGATTGCTAGTAAAAGAGAAAAGAAGTGGCTCAGGGCCTCGCTAAGTTGAGGAGACTGGCTGGCTTTGAAATCGCGATCCTCCTGCTGTCTGGGGGATTACAGGTGTGTCTATCACTGCGCCCAGCCAATGCCTCTAGTTCTAACCACATGTTGGATGACATAAGAAACATCAAAGGTATCCATGGAAATGTAGAGAGATAGGGTGAACATATGGGGGAAGAGTGGAAAGACCCTGGGGGACACCAGAGTTTGGAGAGAATGGGAAAGAACGTCCCCACCCTGCTGATTTCTGCAGGGTGGGCAGGGCTGACTTTCATTTTTATTTTTATTATTATTCTTTGAGTGGTGCTGGGGATCAAACCCCTGACCTCTTGCATGCTAGGAAAGGGCTGCACCCACGGCTCAGCCACAACCCCAGCCCTTCACTTTTATGTTATACAGGTCTCAGTTATTACAACAAGGCACAAAGTTATGGGTTATAAAACAAAGAGGCATTTTTTTTTTAAAGAAAGCTTTCAACTCAGCTCTTGCCCTTTTGGCATTTCATCCTCCAGATTTACTCCCATCTGAGTAAAATGAGATATGGAAGTGTTAGTCACCCTATCACCGGTTGGATCAGCAGACTGGAAACAGAAACAACCTCAGTGTCCATTAATTGGGGAGGGGGGGGAATAGATACTTTGGAATAATGGGAAGTTGGAGAAAAGAACCAGCAAGCATGTCATGCAGTTGTAGAGCCATTTCCAAGGAACTGGGGAAAAAATAGGGTGGGAGGTGGGGTGTGCTCTAGTGGGGCTTAAAAACGGGGGTGGGGTGGGGTGGGGGAAGGCTTGTGCACATTTGCATATTCATAAGAAGCCCTGGACTAGCCACTCCACCAGGACAGAGACTCCTTCATTTATGAATCCCCAGGGTCCTACATGCCTGCACAAGGAGGGCTGAAAAAGTAATTGTTGATACTCCCTGCGGCTCTGGAGGCTGAGGCAGGAGGATAGTGAGTTCAAAGCCAGCCTCAGCAAAAGCAAGACCCTAAGCAACTCAGTGAGACTCTGACTCTAAATAAAATACAAAATAGGACTGGGGATGTGGCTCAGTGGTCAAGTGCCCCTGAGTTCAATCCTTGGTACAAAAAAAATAAATAAATAAAAAACAAAACAAAACAACAACAACAACAACAAAAAACACTTGTTGACCAAATGCAAGGGAGGACTTATAAGAAACGAGGGATAGGCGGGTGGTCACTGGCTTTAGTGGGTTTGTGGCTGAGGGAGGGGACATTTGACTCTATATCCAGTTGTCCTGATCCATTCTCCAGACAGAAATAAGTTCAGCTAGGGCAGAAGAAATTTCCTCAGGCCCAAAATTATGCTGTAGGAAGTGAGAATTTGGGTGCTGAAGCTCTAGGATTCTCGCTGTCTTTGTGGATCAAGGCTCATTGATAACATTCTCTGTCTGCACTGATTCTCAGGCACCTGATAACGAGTCCAGAGTAACTGAAAATGTCCCGGTTCTCTCCACCTAGACCTTGGGGTGGGGGAATAGCAATAAGAACCGCCATTAACTGTACCCAGATCAGAGGGGGTGGATGATCTTGTGATGTGATGTGTCCCGGCCAGCACTCGGCAACATCTGGCCCTGCAGAGCGGTCAGTGCCTTGCTCAGTAAGTAGATTCTCCCTCCCAGAACTCTGACCTTGGCAGTTTTTCCTCCACTTAACTCGAAACCAAGATAAAATCAGGCCTCAGAAGTCAGATCTCTCTGCTTTTTCTATAACCTGTGTCTGTTTTTACCTTGGTAATTTAAAGGGTGTTCCCTTGAAGCATATTTGCATATAATGCAAGAACTCTCTGATATTGTAGACAAGAAATTGCTCACTGGTCTCTTCAGGGAAGGTGATCAGATGGATGGAATTAGGTGTATTTATTTACAAATAAGTGAAGCCAGAGCTGGGGGGGGGGGTGCACATCTGTAATTCCAGCCATTTGGGAGGCTGAGGCTGGAGGATGGCAAGTTCCAAGCCAGCCTCCACAATTTAGCAAGACCTGGTCTCAAAATAAAAACTGGAAAGGGCTGGAGCTGCAGCTCAGCGGTAAAGCCCCCCTGGATCCAAGTTCCAGAACCAAAACAAACAACAACAACAAAACCCATAGGTAAAGCTAATTAAAAATTACCAGGTGGGTTGTAGAGTATGTAGATTTCATCTCAATAAAGCAGTTAAAATTTATAAAGTAAAGACAGGGAAAGGGAAGAATGAAAGACAATGAAAGATTGAAGGGAAGAAAGGAGGAAATGTATCAAGGCGACCCAACCCGGGAACCGCCTCTTGTCTGCCCACACAATACAGGGGAGTCTGGCCCGGGGCCGCCTGGACCCAGCCCTGTCCAGGACCCAGCCCCTGCCCCCCCCCCCCCAGTTAGTCTGGGCTCCATGCTCTGTGTGGGTCCTGACCCAGCCTGGCTCTGCGCCCACCCCTGGCCCCCAGCTCGAGAGCCCACCCCGCCTGTCCAGTGCCCACCTGCTGCGGCCCTGCAGCCGGTGCAGCTCGTTGCTGTGCTGCAGCAACTGCTTCTCCAGCTCCGCGGTGGACAGCGAGGTCTCCATCATCTGGACCTCCAGGCGCGACGTCTCGTTCAGCACCTAACCCAGCGAGGAGCGGGCGGGATGGGGCTGGGTGAGCCCTAGGGAGCCCTGCCCAGCCCCCACCTGCAGGCCCTGGGCCTGCCATTCGGGAAACTTGCGGACCCACTGACACCCACAGGTCACTAACACCTGCAGCCATGTGACCTCACTGCCTCATGGCCCTAGGGACTGTCCTTTGGCTGTTCAGGCCCCAGAAGAGGTATCCTTGACCCCTGCAGCCAGACCTCCAGCAAGTGCTGACAGCCCCACGGTTTCCCTCCACCAACTGCTATGGCCTCCATCTCTATCGTCTCTTGTCCAGTGTCCCATACTAGCCTCCTTAAAGGGTTCCCCAGTCGCACCTCTGTCCCCTTCTATTTCCTACTGAGCAGCCTGATGCAGGCTTTCAAAATACAGCCTCTACTCCAAAGCCTTCTGTGACTCGCATCTTGGGAAGCAGAAAAGCCAGGTCCTTGCCCAGCTGGCCGGGCCCCAGGCCACATGACTCGTCTTCCTCTGTCATGTCTCTGCCCCTCCTCTGCCTCTCTCCCCCAGTCGTTCCACCACACTGGGTTCCTGGATGTTCCTGGAGCTGCCAGCACAGTCCCACCCCTGGGCCTTTGCACATGCTGTTCTCCCTGTCTGGTGCACTCTCCTCAGTGAGTAAGCCTGTCTGTTCTGCTCACTGCTGTAAACTGGGGCCAGGCATCTTGAGTGGTGCCTGATGTTCAGTGGGGGCTCAGCCAACACGTGCCCATCTGCTGCTCATTCCATCAACCCTTTGTCTCTCTCTCTCTCTCTCCGTCCCTCTCTTCTGCTGTGCCACTTGGAGGGTCCTCGTCACCAAGCTCTCAGGGACTCTTCCTCTCCTGTGTGATCCCCAGGACAGGGGCGTGCTGCACCACCCCTCCCCAGGGCCCAGTGCAAACCTGTCACTGCCCAGTGTCTGCCCACCCCTTTGGGCCTGGGGGGTGACAATTTTAGGACAGGGTTTACTGGGGAGAAGATACCAGGGGCTAGAGGCCCAGGAGAGACCTGACCTCACCCAGAGACAGAGGTCAAGACCAGGTGGCCCAGGCTGGCTTGTTCCCCCCACCCGCCCGTTACCTTGGCTTCCACGTTGGAGGTGCGGGCCACCGTCTCATTCAGGAGGTCCGAGCCCAGCTCCAACATGGCGGCCGTTTGGTTCTGGACCATGTGCTGCTGGGCCCACGCCAGCTTTGACCTCAGATTCATCTGGATGTACCTCTCTAGCTGCGGGGAGACCGTGGACAGGGGTCATGGGGAGGACTAGGGGAGTGTCCTGACTCCTGTCCCTCCCACAAGTCTCCATGACGGGCTCAGCTTGTGCCAGGTCACCTAGACTGTCCCCGGAGTTTCCTCCTGGCCCCCGCACCTCTAGTCTCATCACATACGTGTCCATCCTCTGCCGGGCAGCCAGAGGGATCCCAGATCCCGTTCAACCCAAGTCAAGCCACGCCCTTCCTGCGCTCAGTACCATCTCAGGGTTCCTATCTTGATAGAGGAAAGTCCAAAGTCCTCATCAAGACGGCATTTTCCTCCTAACCAGTCTGGTCCCCTCTCTCCCTTTCCCCCTCCCTCCCTCCCTTTGCTCCAGATGCCTGGCCTCTATGACATCCCTCCAATGCAGCAAGCATATGCCAACCTCAGGGCCTTTGCACCAGTTCCCTCTGTGTTCCTTCTAGAACCTCCCCCAATCCTGTCCCCGTCCATGTGGCTCACTCCCCCACATCATTTCAGGTCTCTTCATACACTTATCTCCCCTGACTCTATACTCTCATTTGCCCAATGTCAGCTTCATGAAGCGAGGGACCCAGCCTTGGTCACCACTTTATCTCCGTGTCTGGCATGATGCTCGCTGCACAGTGGGTCCGTAGCACATCTATGCTCAATGATGGACAGGGAGCCGCGAGGGTCAGAGGGCAGCGCCCATCTCGTGCCCTTTCCCCAGCTTCCCAGGGGAGGGTCACATCCTGCCCTTGCACAGTCTCACAGCTCCATTCGCCAGCTGTGCCTCCACCTCTGGCCTCTGGTCTGCCAAACAGGGCCGACCGCGGTCTCCGAGGGTCCCGAGATGCCCTCACCAGCTTCACCTCTTTGACAGAACTGACTGCACTTTCCCGAGGGCCAGAGGAGCGGCCTGGCGGGAGGCCAGGACCAAGTCGGAAAGGTGGACAGTGTGTTCTGGGGCTCCGAGCCGCGGGCAGCGCCGGTCCGTCCTCCTCATGCTGCACACATGCTGGCCTCTGGCCATCATCCCCGCCCCTGTGCCTGGCTCCTTTTCTCACCCTCTGGCTCCCAGAGGTCCAGCGGGGCAGCTCCCAGGGTCCCTGGGAACACTGGTGCCCCCCGGGGAGAGGAGGCCATCTCGGCTGGGGGCCAGGCTCCGGCTGCTCCCTCCATGTCCCCTCCTCCTCCACGTCCCCTCCCATCCCCTCCTAGCCCCGGAGCACTTTGGAAGGAGCATGTGCCACTGTCTGATCCCTGTGCCCACGGGCAGGGCTGGTGCTCATAGGAGTGTTGTTCTCCACGTGTGGTGGCCCGACCTCCCCTGGGCGCACGTGAGGAATCTCACTGCCAGGCACGCGGTTGGCCCAGCCGTCTGTGGCTTTAACGAGCCCCCAACTGAACCTGATGCTTGAGGTCACGTGACTGTGGGAACCCTCAGGGTGGAGATCGCAGTGGACAGAGGGCCAGACAGACAGGCCGGAGCTTCTCTCGGCCATCGGCCCTTGGCCCCAGCCCATCCCTGTGTAGCTCGTATCTAAAATTAACCCCACGGCCCCCCTGCCTCTGCCATTCTCTGCTCTCCTCCACACAAACTCTTAAACAAGCTCTTTTCTCTCCTCCACACCCAGCCTCCCCTTAAAAATTAATATATTATTATGGTGCCCTTTTTGGGGGTTGGATGTTGGGGTGCCAGGGATTGAACTCAGGGGCACTTGACCACTGAGCCACCTCCCCAGTCCTATTCTGTATTTTATTTAGGGACGGGGTCTCACTGAGGTGCTTAGCTCCTCACTTTTGCTGAGGCTGGCTTTGAACTCGTCATCCTCCTGCCTCAGCCTCCCAAGCCGTTGGGATTACAGACGTGTGACATCGCACCCGGCCATTATGGTGCCTTTTGCACGAACAAAGAAGTACAAGGAAGTGACCTGACCGTGATGCGGGACTCCTCTGTGCCCACGCCCACCACAAATGGCTCTCCTGTCCTGAGAACGCTCCTCCCTCTTTCGTTCACCTTGCTGTGGCCATCCTGGACACCTCACTCAAGGGACACTTCCGTGTCCTGTTTCTTGACCAGTGGGGAGCGTGGCCACTGGAGGTCCCACCCTCCCCTACTTTCCTCTGCCCTCTGTCACCCCTCTCTGACTCCTCCTTTATCAGGTTCCTGATGGCTCTGATGGCCATCCTGGGCCCCTGCCTCTCTGCACCTCCTCTAGGTCAGGGGTGGGTCCTCAAGGGGAACCATAGGTCTGTGAGAAGAATTCAGAGGCTCCATGACCTTGAGAGAAAGAAATGACGTCTTCAGTCGACTCTTCCTTCAGTTAAGAGCATGGGCCACAAACCAGGTGGCTCTCGGGGGTCCCTGGACTTCGAGGCCAATAGGACTCACGGATACTTTCATACTTAACGCAGCTGGCAACTGTATCGTGCAATATGCTCCTTCTCATCGTGATTTTGGACATGAGGAAGCCCATCGTGCTATGATTTTATTAAAGATTAGATTTTAATATTTGTTTTATAATTTCAAAATGACTAGATGTCCTTATGCATTTATTTTATGTGTTTCTGGGGATGATCCATAATCATCACCCGGGACCGAAGGACCCAAGGCCAAAGGACCCAAGGCTCCAACAGCATCGGGGCCCCGGCCAGGCGCCCGACTTCTCCTGGGACTTCCCTATCCCCCACGCTGACGGGACCGTCACCGCCTCCCCTGGACTTCTCCCCTGGACGTCCCACCAGCTCCCCTGACCCTGCACCCCACTCTCCCACATCTTTCCCATCTCAGTAGACGGCCCACCTGGTTCTGAAGCCCTCGACCCGGACCTCCACCTTGACTGCTTTTTTTGTCACCCGCCACATTCACCCTCTGGCGGGTTCTGCCCGCTGTGATGCCAATGCAAATGTGGAATCCTTCGCCCACTCCCTCTTCTCCACGGGCTGCCTCTTTGGACCCTCTCCTGCTAACTAACTGCCCAGGAATCTTAGGGGTGGCTGGCTGGGGCCACCAGGGGACAGGGCCAGCAGAACTTCCTAGGCTGGTCCCTGACTTTCCCGTTCAGAAGAAGCTCCTGGACCCTGGGTACAAACGCGGACCCCCAGGCCTGAGCTTCTGCTCCTGGGGTGGATCACAAGCTCATTCCTGAGCTGGGACCTTCCCGGGCATCTCTCCCAAGCCTCCCAGAGGACTCTGAAGACTGGTCCCAGGTCCCTAGCCACCAGGCCAGGTTCCAAGACTTCTCGCCCTGGGGCTTCTTTAGGCTTTCTGGGGACTGAGGGTAGTTTGGGGTCACCTCGATTGACTAGAGCTCCCAGAGTACCCTCACTGGTCCCCCATTGGTCCTGTGGCTCCAAGTGGCTGGGCTGGGCAGAGGCCACCCACAGCTGGATCCTATCACCCAATTTGCCATGCCGCCCACCAGCACGGGTCCTGGGGCGAATGATCTGAACCAGATGGGCCCAGTTCACTGGCTGGGGCTCTGGAGATCAAATCCACCAAGATGGTGGGGCTGGGTCTGTCTGGAGCCTGGGCACCAACTGGAAGGGCAGGGGAAGGATTCCAGGGGGGAGTGGGCCCAGGCTCTCCAGACCCTCAGGCCAAGACAGGGTTTAACCTCCCCCACAACCGAGGCCCACGAAGAGGCTGAGTGTGGGCCCTGGGCTACTAGCCCCTGCCCTCGGCCCTGGGTTCAAGTTCGGATTCTGCCGCGTCCCAGCCTGGGCCCTTGGAGTTATCACATGTCTCAGAGCCTCACTGTCACATCTGTGAATGGGAAGGTAAACCCTGTTGGAAAGAAGGCATGTGGAAAGGGCCTTAAAGAGAAGGAGTTTTGCCAGGCAAGACCCAGGGAAGGGAGGGACTGGAGTGTGTCCACTATTTGAAATTCAAGCAAATCAATAACACCTCGCTCTGATGTCTTTCTATGGAAGGAAAAAGCATTCGTCAACTGTACATCAACAAATGCAGAGAGGGCAGCCTGGGCCAGGATTTGAGACGCAGCTCTCAGCTTGTTGCCCGGGGACCTTGGGCAGATGCCTCTGTCAGAGCCTCTTCCTTCAAATGATGATGATCATCCCTCCTAGCTCCAGGTCATCTGGAGCATTCTGGCACATGAAGGGCCCGATGAGTTGTCACACAACCAACGTGTGAACCGTTCTGGTTTGTCTGGGTCATGGGTCAACACCCAATGGTTAAAAAGAACAAGGCTGAGCTTCATTCAGCCGGTGGGCTGAGAAGATGCCCCGGACACACTCCAGTAAAAACAGCAGGGTGCTAAGTGCTACCGATAGTGTGGACCTACTGTGTGTAAGGAAGATGCGCATGATTTTTTTTTTTTTGGCACCAGGGATTAAATCCAGGGGCGCTTAACCACTGAGCCACATCCCCAGCCCTTTTTGTTTTATTTAGAGACAGGTCTCCTCACTAGTTGCTGAGGCTGGCTTTGAACTCATGATCCTCCTACCTCAGCCTCCCGAGCTGCTGGGGCTTGTGCCACTGCGCCCACCTAATAATGCTTTTCTCAGGCCTGGAGAGGGCTTCTGTCCACACCAGCCTGTGTGGTCTCTCAGAGCCTCAGTTTCACTATCTGAAGAATGGGCACAGAGACAGGGCACAGAGACGGGGGTCCTGAAGGATGGCAGCTGTCCTGGCAATCCCTGCGGTGCCCCTACTGTGCATCAGGAGGCCTTGGGGCCCTGCAGTACCTCTCAAGGGCACCTAGCCCAGTCCTTTACAGGAGGGCTCTGCGGTTGGCCCCACTGACAGAGGAGCAACTGGGGGCTCAGACACACGTCACAGTCAAGTTGCTAGGCTTGTCCCCAGGTCCGCTGGTTTGGAGGGCCAGGTCAGGTGGGAGGGTCGGGGCAGGGCAGTGTGAGGACCAGCCCTCCAGCCAGGAGCAGGGGGGACCCAGCAAGCCCCGCTGTGGGCTTCTACCTGTTGACCCAGCTGCTGGGTCCCCGTCCCAGGCCTGTTCCTGAACCAGACCAAACAGAACCAGGGTTTGGGTGAGCCAGGCTGTGAGCCAGGTAGAGAAAGCAGAGATCCCCTGGAGCCTCCCCCTGGAGCCTCCCCCTGGAGCCTCCCCCTGGAGCCTCCTCTGGAGCCTCCTCCTGGAGCCTCCCCCTGGAGCCTCCCCCAGCACACTGAGGAGGGCAGAGATGGCAGGGCTAGGGGCCAGGGCCTCTCTGCCCCCATGACAGGTCCCAGCCCTGCATCTCCGGCTGTGTGACTTCAATCAAATGACTTGACCTCTGTCTCTCCTTTGTAGTGTTAGGCCCAAGCCCTCAGAGGGGTCCCGGCTCCTCTGTCTCTCCGGCACCCCATATCCCTGTGGTCCCTAGCCTCGGCCACATGCCGAATCTGATCGCCTCTTCCCACCACCGTCACCCCTAGTGGGGCACATGCCCCATCACTGCACTCTCAGCCTCTGTCCTCAGTCCCACAGCCTCTAAAGTAAGCCCCACACGTACGAAGCCAGAAGGTCTCGGAAAACCCAAGTCAGACTGGGGCACTCTGTGCCCCAAACCAGGCTGTGGCCCATCACTTAGAGAGAAGCAGGCTTCTTGGCAGTTTGTTTTCCAGGAAACAAAAGTCTTTGCTTTGGCAATTTGCAAGACCACCCCAACAAGCAGGTTCAAGCCTGGATGCCCTGGGCAGGGTGTGGCCATGAGGGTGAGCCTTCTCTGAGCTCGAAGCTGAGCCAGGCCGTGGCGGGGGAGCCTGGCTGGGGTGGCACAGAAGGGCTTTAGCAGAGGTGTACCCCCGGCAGCGCCAAGTGCAGAGGTGGGGTACCCAGGAGGACCCGCAGATGCCCTCAGGGACCACTCAACCCTACCCCCTCCATTCGGAGATGGGGAAACTGAGGCCCCAGTTGGGAGAGGGAGACAGCCGAGGACACAAGGAATAATAGCCACCTTTGGTCCAGATCTGTGAAAACCTGGGAGTCACAGCTGGTCACATGACTTCCTGCGTGTTTCCATTTACATGTAAATTTTTATGATTTTAATTGTTTTGAAGGAGCGATAGAGACACATTGTTCGGAATTCCAAGGAGCCCAAAGGAATGAAATGGAAAACAAATTTCCCAGCGCCGCCCCAGCCTGCGGTTCCTGTCCCTACAGGCCACCGAGGGAGTTTCCTGGGTTTCCTTCCAGAGGAAACTACGCACACCCCCCCGCGAGCATGCTTATACCCCGTCCCCTGCCCTGTGGTCTGCTGGGACGTGGGCTTGGGGACCTGCGCCTGGCTTCTTTTTATTTGACATAATTATGGAAGTTGCGACACATCCACCCAGTGACACTCGCCTGCTGTTGAACAGCTGCGTGCTGGTCCACCTAGGCCACCGCTGTCCACTCATCGGGTCCCCAAGGGCAGAGCCTGTAGGTTGCTTCCAGGATTTTGCCATCACCAAGAGGTCGCTGTGAACGTCTTTGTGCACCTGTCATTTATCACCCCTGCAAGGCTTCGAGGGAAACAGATCCTTCCAAGTGGCACTGCAAGTTCAAGGGTGTGTGCCCTGGTGATTGGGACTACTGTTCTCTCCTGGGCTGGCCCAGGGAGTGTCTGGGCAGTTCCACCCTGTGCTGGGAGGAGCCTGGAGTCTGCAGAGGTGGCCGCAGGAGCCAGAGGGCTGTCCACCCGCACTTGCAGACCCCCGATTCTCCCCAGCCTCCTTCTGACTCCACTGGGAAGCCTTCCCTGACCACCCACCCACAGCAAGCCTTGCCCCACCCGCTGTTCTCTACCCCACTGCCCACCGGGGTGCCCACACTGGTTTCTGCATGGCTCCACGCCACCCGAAACCACCACTGCCACTTGTCATTTGATTCCCCCGGGAATCTCAGCCCCCGCAGTGCAGGGCTTCCCCTGCCCCATTCATGGCCACAGCTGCGAGGATGGACCAGTAAGAGGCACACAGGTGGCCCTCAGTCAAGAACAGGCAAGCAGGAGGAGCTGGAGTTCAAAGCCAGCCTCAGCCACTCAGTGAGGCCCTGTCTCTAAATAAAATAGGAAACAGGGCTGGGGGCGTGACTCAGTGGTGAGTGCCCCTGGGTTCAATCCCTGGAACCCGACCCCCACCCCCCAAAAAGAACAGACGAGCTGGTTTTGTACACGGGACCAGATTTCCACGGACCAGCTGTTTGGTAGCTAGAAATAAGTTTGGGTCTCCAGGTTCTGGCCCTGGTCACTGTTGGAGCCCTGAGAGAGGGCATCGGGGTGGAGCCCAGAGACTGGACAGGCATCCCAAGAAGGGCAGGAAAGGAAGGGGAGGAAATGCCAACATGGAGACGAGAGCCTGGGAGGAGTCGGGGGGGGGGCAGAGGAAAGTTCTAGAATGAGTGAGGCACAGTCTCTGTACTCATTCACTTGTTCAACGAAGTTGTTCAGAGGTGCCAAGACTGTGCAGGGACTGGGGGGAGAGCAGGGGAGAGCGGGCCAGGGGCTCCCCGGGAGGGGCTGGGGGCTCGGTGCGTACACACTGGCTCAGGCCTCCGCCGTCTCGCTCACCCATTTTGCAGACAGGGAAAAGCGGTGCGAGGAAGCCTGAGCCTCTTCCGAGTCGCGGGCGGCAGAGGATGGATTTAAACTCGGGCGTTTGGGTAGAAGAAGGGCGGATGGACACACCCACGCCTGGCGCAGGCGCAGGCGCGCGCAGAAACACCGCGGTGACCCCCAGCAATCGGTGGCTTCCTGTGTGTTCCTGATCACAGGGAAAAGTGCAGGCATCCGGCACCAAGGGCCCCATCCTGGGGGCCCCGGAGATCCCTGGCCTTGTGCTCTCCCGTCCCACTGGGTCACCGTTGGCTGTCCTAGAGATGCTGGTGTGTCTGGTTACTTGCTCTAGGCCAATAGCCACATGTCCTGGAGAGGAACCGAGGCCTCACCCATAGGTGCACCAACGAGCCAGCAGCTGACCCCGCACCACCCCCGGAAAAGACCCCAGTGCAGAACAGCCTCCTCCATCTCCTGGATTTCCCTTGACCCTCAGAAACAGAAAGCTGGGAAATGTCCGAGGTCATTTTAAGCTGATATGTGTCCTAGGGGGCTTTGCTTTGCCGCAGTCACCCTCTGGTAGCTCCTCTTGCCTCTGATTCCTGCTCCAGGCTTGGCCAGTCACACCTCCCCGCTGCCACCCCTGGACCTGTGGGCCCTGCAGCCAGGCTCCCTCCTGCCGGGTCCAGCCACCCTCTGATTCCTCGGAGACTGAGGTCACTTGTCTTGTCTGGGAGCTGTGGGGCCCAGCCTCCCCCAGCTGATCCCCTCCCCGCAGGGAGTCTGTGGTCTTTCCTCCGGGTCAGCTTAGAGCTGGCACAGGGAGTGGGTGGGGAGGCAGGCAGGAGTCAGGGACCAGCAGGACCTTGTGCACCTCTGCCCGGCCACAGTGCCCCAGCAGGCAGGCCAGCACCTCCGGACTCCAGCTGTGACTCTGAGTCCGGTCTGGGTGTGGACCCTGCTGGGAGCAGGGAGCTTGGGCCTTTCTTTTCTGTGCAGTGATGTGGCTTCTCAGAGCCACAGTGGCCTCATTGGAAGATGGAGTTCATCGTCCCCCACTCCCAGATTGGCTGGGAGGAGCAGAGGAATGGCCACTGGAATCTGTTCCCTGGGCACTGGGATTCTGTCCAGTTTGTTCTTGGGATCTAGCACACAGTAGGTGCTTACCAACATTTGCTGCATATCTGTGTCCATCCTGCCTTCTGAGTCTCACCTCTCATGGGGTCCTCTGTCCACCCATGGGTTCTGCCCTTCACAAATGAGTAAACTGAGGGCCCATGAGGCCAAGTGTTACCCTCAGCCATAAATGCCCATCTTGCACATGTGGCAGCCCAGGCAGTCCCTGCAGCTGGGGTGTCAGAGAGAAGATCAGGGCAGGGGGGGAAGGACACGTCCAGATGTCCATAGCCACTGCCCATCACAGAGTCATCCTCAGTGGGGACGGAATGGAAGCATGGCCACATCAGTTCTGGTCCCCATGGTCCTCGAGAACAGAGTCTATCCCAGGAAGATCTGGCCTGGTCCCTCTGTGCACTCCACCCCCTCATGGTCACATCCTCCTGGCCCTGTGTGCTCTAGCCACACAGAGCTCCTTTCACCTCCTTTCTAGTGCACCCCAGGGCCTTTGCACTCACTGTTCCTTGTGCTTGGAATGCTTTCCCCTTCCTTTCCTCACCTGGGAACTACCAACCCAAACTTAAGAGCCCAGCTCTGTTCTCCTGATGCAGTCTCTCCCTCCAGGTCAGGTGCCTGTTATACGCCCCAGCACATGGTGGTCCCCCGCCCCTGCTTTACAGCACATATCATGAATGACCACTACCTATGAGAGATTGCTACGTGTGTCTGTGCCACTGCCCCAGGAGCACCCGGATGTGCCTTCCTTGCTCAGGGCTGAGTCCTCCCACCTACCCAGGGCCTGGGTCCAGAGCAAGCTCTCAGTAAACTCAGAGGAAGGCATGGGCAAGGGAAGGCAGGAGGGAGCGCTCTCGGCCAGCAGATCAAGCTCAGAACTGCAGGCGCTGGCACATGTGCGCGCTCAGCTGCATGAGACCCCGCAATGGCAAGGCCAGCATGGATTTTCACGACATCATGACATGCTGTGTGTCATGTTTGTCCACCCCTGGGGAGGACAAACAGGAACTCTGAGCCCCATCTAACCTCGTCACTCACTTTGGAGTGAATGAGGCCAGGTCACTCCTCTACCCATCAGTGTCCCCGTCTGTCCAAGGAGCGGGTAGAGAGAGGTGGGCTGCACAGGGGTAAGACTGTGGGACTGGAGCCATCTGCTGGGGTGCAGGCCCTCTCTTCTTAGGGCCTCAGCTTCCCCACCCCAAATGAGGATCCTGACAGTCCTCCTGTTTCGGGGGCCAGGGAGGTTGGGGTTTAGCGGGGTTTAGCGAGCTGAGCCAATGTTCGTAAATCACGCGCCACAGGTCCTGGCTCGGAGTCCCTGTGTGGATTCAGTGTGGCCTTGCAACATGGCAGGAACAATAGTGACTTCTCCCACCCCCCGCCAGCCCGGGCACCGTGTCTCCCTTTCACAGATGGCAAAACTGAGGCTCATTCTGCAAACATTTGCAGAGGTGCCCATTCCACAAACACAAGGCCCAGCCAATACAGGCAACTCATAGAAAGATGCGATCGATGGCAGATGATGTGAAGTCACATAGGTAGGAAACACACTTACTCCAGGTTGGAGAGGGACAGGCACAGGTAAGGGGTGATTAGCACCAAATTCAGAATAGTTCTGGGAGGTGGGAGGAGGAGGGAGGGACACACTCTTCGGCAGTCCTAGGTAACAAGCTCAGGTCTTCACACTGGGCCAGAGCTCCACCACTGAGCTATGTCCTCAGCCCTTTGGATTTTACGTGGAGACAGGGTCTCACTAAGTTGCCGAGGTGGGCCTTGAACTTGCGATCCTCCTGCCTCAGCCTCCTGAGTAGCCGGGATTACAGGTGTGCACCACCACACCCAGCTAAGATTTCCCAATTTTGAACCCTGAAATTTAACTACAAAGCTGAGCAAAGCCACAAGGCCGTTGGCCAGAGGCGGGGTGGGGCTCAGGTCTGCGGGGCTGCGGGAGCTGGGTTCCGACGCCTTGTTGGCTCATCCCCTGACTCCCCTCGGCCCCCGCAGCCCATCCGCATTCTCTGCAGAACTGCCTCCCAGGGTTCCCCTCGGCCACCTGGAAACTGTCTTCCTTCCTGCAGCCCTGCTTGGTGACCACAGTGTGTGCATGGACCCCTGGACACTGGGCTAGGGTCAGCAGGGGGGTCCACAAGGATCTGCTGGCCTGAGCTTCCGGGGCTCTGCTGGTCTAAGGAGAGGCGGCTTTGCTCTCAATTTCAAGGTTCCCAGGAATCGGTCCACCCACAGGCACCCCCGGTGTTTGAGTTTGTGCCTTATGTGGTCCTCCCCGGAGGTGGTTTCCATCAGCCCCACTTTGCAGATGAGGAAACGGAGGCCCAGGGAGGAGGAAAGGCTCTTGTGGGCGTGGGGACATGGAGAGGCTGCAGGGCCCTCTGTCGCCCCCTGCAGCCTGGGCTCCCTGCTCTGTGCACTCCCCAGCCGACTCCCCGGCCCCTCACCCACCCCAGGAGCTGTCTGTCCCCCTGTGTGAGCGCTGACCCACTTAATCACCACCGTCACCTCCAAAGCAGCTTCTACCTGTGTCCCTGTCTCCCAGGTGAGGAAACCGGGGCCCGGAGCGGCCCAGTGGTTGATTGGGAGGATGCAGCCAGTGGGAAGAGGAGCCGGGGTTCAAGTCGAGTCAGTGGCTTCCGTGGGACTGGGCGGGGGAAGGGATGGCCACCAAAGGGAGACTGGCAGCGGCTGGATCTTCCCTTCCCTCAGCCAAGGACAGCTCCAGGCTCGCAGGGAGCACCTCAGTCCACAGGAGCCTGGAAAGCTGGGGAGCCCCAGCACCTCAGCTGGGGTCCCAGGCCCCAGTGGGTGTCCAGGGGCCCACAGTGGACAGGTCTCGGTCCCCTTGGCCTCCCGGGGCCTCAGTTTCCTCATCTCTTCATGCACAATCTCACTTCATCCGGGCATTTTGAGAAGCAGATGCAAGAATCTGCACAAAGTCCGCAGGACGGTAAGGGGCATCCCCTGGGCGCTCAGCATGTGCCCCCCGCAATTCTTCTTAACTTTCTTTGTCCCCCCTCACTCTGGGAGGCCAGGAGCACATCGGGTTTCACTTCACAGAGAAGCCAGTGGAGGAGGTGACTTCCCCAGGTCCCACAGCAGGTTGGTGGCCCCCCCCAGAACATGACCTCTGTTCCCAGGTCGGTCTAACCCAGACTCCACGGGCAGGTCCATTCCAGACATTTCTCTGAGGTTAAGCAAAGGCCCTGAGGCCAGAGCTGGCCGGAGGTGTGAGCTTGTCAAGGGGCAGACAGGGCCTGATTCCTCACATTCCCTTCCTGAGGGGAAGGGGAGAGGGTCTGCGCAGATCCTAGCCCCACGCACTCTTGGTCCAGGGTGGACAGAGCCAGGAACGTGTGACCCTGCCCTGGGGGATGGCCCCGCCAAACCACGTGAACAAGTAAACCTGTTCCTCTGGGAAAGCCAGAGAGGCCTGCTGCCACAGCTCACCCCAGGCACCAACCAGCTGGCCATCCCCAGGGTGATGGCGTTGGGTGGACAGTTCTAGGCCCCTTTGCGGAAAAATAACCCTTTTGCTCCTAGAAGCGAAGGTCCTTTGCCCCACCCCAGCCCCCGGTGCCAAACTGCCAGGAAAGAAGCCAGCCGAGAGGTCAGGATCAGACCCCAAATGCGGGCTTCAGCCACCGAGACCCACTTCTGGTTTGGATAACCGGAGGCCGAAAAGGCCAAGAATTCGCGGGCAGCCTGGGAGGCCGGGGCCGCTGGGAGGGTCCTGGGCCAGGTCGGGACCCCACACTGGGCTCCCGCTGGGTGCTCTTCGACCCATGTCCACCCGGCAGGCCTGGACCCCGCTGGGCTGAGGGACCGAGGTATTCTGAGGTTTGACGTCAGGGACCTGGAGCCATCCACAGGCCTGGGGCGGTGCCAGGTCGGAGGGCCCTGCCCGTCCTGAGCCCTCCCTGCGAGGCTCTGGGTGCAGAATGCGAAGACAGAGGCCCCGGCCGAGCAGCCTGGCCATGGGTGGGTGCCAACCTTGGGGCTCTCGGGACCCAGGTCTCCAGCGTGGACAGCCAGGGCCTGGAGGGCGGGAGGACCACGAGAGGGACGGGGGAATGTGGGGAGAGATGGACAGCCAGACAGGAGAGGACCAGGGACACAGAGTCAGCGAGAGCCCTGGGAACCTGCAGGGGACACCTGGAGAGCCAGAGGGACGGAGACAGGGAGAGAGAGAGCCCAGAGTCCAGGCGGCCATCGCTGGCTCAGCCAGGAGAGCAGAGGGGCGGCAGGTGCGAGGGTGGCTTGGTCTGGGCCTGGGTTTCCTCACCTGTAGAGAGGGCAGAGGGAGAAGGCGGAGATGGCACGTCCTGGCCGATGAGCTGGTGGGCAGCCTGACGGCTGTCCAGACGCCAGTCCCTGGGCAGGGGTCTTCCAGGAGGAGGAGGAGGAGGAGGGGGAGAGAGAAGGAGGAGGGGTGCACAGGAGGGGGAGGGGCGGAAGAGGGAGCCAGGGAGGGGGTGGGCCTGGACTCCCTGCCTTGGCACTCTTTCAGGACAGTAGGGCCCCTACCAGCTGCCTGCCTGGACTTGGAGGTCCATTGGGAGGTGAAGGGAGCTGCCCACTCTCTCCAGAACTTGGCTCCCTGCCATCCTCGACTCTGTCCAGAGGCTGGAGGAAGAATCTGCGCTTGGACCCAGAGTCCAGGTGGGCTGCATGACCAGGGCCAGTCACTCCCCCCACCGCCCGGCCTCGGTTTCCTCATCTGTACACTGAGGAACAGGAGGGGAGTTGGGAGCGTGGACTGAGCAAGCTCAGCTGCTAGAGTGCTCACCCAGGGACACCCCTTCCTTCTCCCAGGTGGGCGGAATCAACCTTCCTTCCTTCCTTCCTTCCTTCCCTCCTTCGGACTGAACCCAGAGGTGCTCTACCGCTGAGCCACATCCCCAGCTCTTTTTCCTATTTTATCTGGAGACAGGACCTTGCCAAGTTGCTGAACTCAGGATCCTCCTGACTCAGCCTCCCAGACCAGGAGAAGAACCAGAGGAAGGTCCCGGTCACAGCCTGGGAAGGTGGTGAGCATCCCAGCTGGGACCAGGGGGAGAGCGTTGTTCCAAGGAGCCAGGGATTGCCTGCCTCAACCGTGGGGCGGGAGGAGGAGAGACCCCCAAGCCACAGGGCCTACGTTTATGTCCGGTCAGAGCCATTAAGGGAAGCAGTCAATAGGTACCAAGAACTTGCGTTACGCCTGGCACCCGGCCAAGGGCTTTTGGGCATCATCTCATTAAATCCTCGCCGAGGTGGGCAGTCTGTCCCCTCATTCTGTAGGTGAGGAAACTGAACCTCAGAGACGTGAAGTGATTTTCCCCAAGGCACACAGCCCGGAAGGAGCAGAAGTGGAACTTGAATTCTGACCCCTGGCTCCACAGCCAGGGCCCCCACCTTCCAGGGTCTGGGGACGGAACAGACGCAGGGAGAGTGACACTGGGGTATGTTTACTCAGATGGCTCAGAGCTTCTGGCTGGCTCCTTGGACACAGGGTGAATGGAGTGCTCCACGCCAGGGGTCCCTGGCCCAGAGGATGGTATGGAAATCACCATATGGCGGACCCTCTGTCTCTGCTGGGTGCCTGGATCCCACCTGAGACACAGCAGGATTAGGGTCCCATTGAGACCAGCATGGATGGGTCACAATCTGGCCCCAGGGACACTGCACCTTTTGACCAACTTGACTAAGACTAACTGGGCTTGGGCTAGGCCGGCGCTCAGATGGGGGTGGAGCTGTGTGCCGTGCACCCATGGCCAGCAGTGGGCTGAGCGCGGTGCCCGAGTGGTCTCACCGGGGTCCCCTAGCATGCTGTCACCTTCTCCACTTTGCTCATCCTTGGTCACAAGGCAAGTGCGTGCCAGGGTCAGACGTGAACTCAGGCTGGTCGGGCTCCCATGGGACTCTCGGGCACCCTGGGGCTCTTGATGACCCCCCCCCATGGACACCTAGAGAGGACACTCCACCTCAGGATGAAGGGTCGGGCCAGGGAGTCCTTGGGGTCAACTCCACCTGCTGGCTCAGCCAGTGCTCCCAGCAGACTCAAAAGAGGGACAAGAGTGTGAGACTTGGGGTGGAAGTGCCGGTAGTGACCAGGGGGGGGCCCTGAGCCAGGGCCATGGCCAGGGATGGGAAGACAGGTGACAGGTGGGACCTGCTGCCTGGAGCTGAGCAGGGAGCCAAGCAGACCCCCAGAGCTGGGTGGTGTGACGTCCTAGACAGAGACGGCCGAGGAGCTGAGTCCCAGGCAGCCCTGGGGGACACACCCACAGGCCCTGGGTGCCCGTTGGGGGCACTTCCTGTGAGGAGTCGGGGTTGGGGACTCAGGATCCCATCAGGAGTGAACCGGTGACATTGCTGAGTGGAGAGAGGGGACGGCCACACTCCCTCACAGATATTTACCAACATATCTGTCACCTTCCTCAGTTTGTCACCATGAGCGTAGAGGCCCTGGGAACCCAGTGAGCCCGACACGGCGCCCGTCCTCTGGGGACCCAGACCAGGACGAGAGCTCTGCAGAGGGTCAGGTGAGCCATGCGAGGGCGCCAGGGAAGGGAGGGAGGGGACAGGAGGGCTCTCAGACCTGGGGAGGACAGGAGCACCTCTCTGAGAAGGTGACACGGGGCAGAGGAGCTGAGTCCTGAAGGAGTCGGTGAGGCACCTGGGAGTCTGGCAGAGGGGAAAGGACTTCGCTGTGTTCTGATGGGCTGGAGCCCCGGCAGAGGGCCAGCGTCCCCCGGGGCCTCAGTGAGGACCCTCTGTCTGTGGGGATGGAAGCAGGGAGCCCCCGAAGTGGCAGGCAGGGGACAGAGGTGGCAGGGGTGGGTGGGGGCCACGGACAGAGGGAAGGTGGCCAGAGCGGGTGTGCTTGGTGGCAGGGACTGGCCAATGGAGACCCTTCCCAGAAGGATGGTGTTGGTCACCAAGATGGAGTCTGTCAAGGGGTCAAGTAAAAGGAAGGTTGAGCCGTAGCCTCGGGACTTGGGAATTGGCAGGTGACCCCAGGACAAGGAGCCACTGGAAAGTGAGGAAGAGTGAGCTGGCAAGAGACTCGTCTTTTCTCCTCCGCCTCCCCCTCCCCCCTCCTCCTCTTCCTCTTCATCCTCTCCTTCCTCCTCCCCCTCTTCCCCCTCCTCCCCCTCCTCCCCCTCCTCCTCCTCCTCTTCATCTCCATCCTCCTCCTCCTCCCCTTTCTCCTCCTCCTGCTCCTCTTCCTCTCCTTCCTAACCTTCCTCTTCCTCTTCCTCCTCCCCTCCTCCCTCTCCTCCTCCTCCTGCTCCTCTTCCTCTCCCTCCTCCCCTCCTCCTCCTCTTCCCCTTCTTCCTCTTCCCCCTCCTCTTCCTCTTTATCCTCCTCCTAATCCTCCTCCTCTTCCTCCCTCCCTCCCTCTCTTCTTCTTCCTCCCCCTTTTCCCCTTCCTCCTCTGGTGCCTCTCCCTCCCCCTCCTCCTCTTCTTCCTCTCCTTCTGCTCTTCCTTCCCTCTTCCCCTCCACCTTTTCCTCCCCCTCCTCTCCCTCCTCCCCTCCTCTTCCCCCTTCTCTTTTCTCTCCCTCCTCCCCCACCCCTCCCCTCCTCCTCTTCCTCCACTCCTTCCTCTCCTCCTCCTCTCCCTCCCCTCCTGCTCTTCCTCCCCCTCCTCCCCCTCCTCCTCCCCTTCTCCTCCTTCTTTGTTACACGAGGTACTTGGGTGTGAGCGGATGCTCAGGGGAAGGATCAGCAGAGAAGTCTGAGGGTCTCGTGGAGTGGCAGGGAAGTGGCCTTGCCCAGGGAGACCCTCCTTTCCCAGAGCCTGAGGGGTCACCCTCCGCCCCCACTCCTCATTAAGGAGGGGTCCCTGACACTCAGAGCAGAGCCGTCCAGTGACCCCCAGGCCCTCATGGCCAGCCCTGCCCTCACCTCTGGGGATCCACCTTGGACCTTCTTCTCCCTCTCACTCTCTGCTCTGCCTGCTCTGGCCACCGTGCCTTCCCCAGGTGACGACCCCGTCCCTTTTGTGTAGCCCTGGCTGCTACTGGGCCCTCTGCCTGGTCGCGCTCTGTTCTCCGTCACCCCACTCTCCAGTGGTCTGACCTCAGATGGCCAGCCCCGGCCACCACTTGCCCCACACTCCTCTCCCATTTTGGGTCCCCATCAGACACAGTAGACACCTCTATGCCTCTCTCCGGTTCACCCAGAGGGGCTGTCCCCCCATTGTCTGTTGGACCCCTGCACGTGGGGCAGACCTGTCTGTGGCAAGGGCACAACTAGGTTCCACTGAGCACGTGAATGAATGAATCCATGGCAGTGGCAAAGAGCCTGCTTTCCTGTTCTGAGGCCACCTGGCCTTGCTGTGTGGCCTCGGGCCCATGCCTGGAGCCTCACATCCAGTCTCTGCCCAGGGAGGGTCCTGGGGTGACCGGTCGCCCGCGGGTTGGGGGGTCCCCGAGGTCGCGGGTCGCCACACTCACCTTCTGCAGCCGCAGCGTGCTGTTCTCCAGCGCCTTCTCCAGCTGTCGCATCCGCTGGGCCCGCCAGGCGCCCAGGGAGGCCGAGGGCGCCTCGGGGGACAAGTCCCTCTGGAGGCTGTCGGGGCTGCCGGGGTCCCCGGGCGGGCAGAGCTGCTGGTCGGGCAGCACGAAGGTGTAGCTGCACGGGCCGCTCTGGACCAGGTGCACCTGGCGCTGCGAGGCCGCCTCGGGTCCCCTCCTTTGGGCTGCAATCATGGTGGCCACCGCGAGGAGGAGGCCGCCCAGCAGCATGGCTGGCCGGGAGAGCATCCGGGACCGGTGCGGGCGGGGGTGGGGGTCAGCGCTGCCGGTGCTCAGGCCACCGCGGGGACAGCTCAGCCCCTGCGGAGTGAGCGCCGCCCAGCCCGGTGCCGGCTCTGCGCGTGGCTATTTATGCTCCTCGGTCCAGCTGCTGGGCTTCCTGTCGCCCTGGCCTCGGCACCCACCCCCAGGCACCCCTCACTGCTGTCCTCTCGCGTCCCTTCTTTCCTCCAGCTCCTGCCGGCAGGCCTGGCTCAGCCTCCAGGCCTCGGGACCTCTGCTGTCCAGCGGGGCCTGGCCTCCCTGCGGGAGGGGAGGGGAGGGGAGGGGACAGAGGGGAGGGGAGGGGAGACATGGACGACAGCACACTCACACCCGCGTCCCGGCCCTCGACCCCGACGCCCGTGCCTCCCAAGGACCCAGCGCCTCCCCCTTCCCAGCCCCTCCACCGTCCCCTCTGTTTCCCTGGGACAGCTGAACTCCAGGGAGCGACCCCCAGCCCCAGAACAAAGAGGGGAGGGGGTGGGGCGAGGCCAGAGAAGTGGGTGCCCCTGGGGGTTGGCTCCTGTCCTCACTTTTCCCTGGGCCTGGGGGATGTCATGCCCTGGGGCTGGCCCTGGCTCAGCCGCTGTGACATAATGAGGCGGTGGATTGTGGGGAGAAGAGCTTGGGGTGCTGAAGTGTCTTGGCCGAGCCCCCCACTCCCACCCCCCAGAACCAGGGGAGGCTAGAACTAAATTCCCCCTCCACGCTTTGCCGGGACACCTCGGGTGGGCAGCTCTGGGCCTCTGCCCTCTGACTGTAGACTGGTGTGACCCCCGTCCCTCACGTGGGGAGGGCATGTGAGTGTGCAGTGTGGAGACTGAGGAATTCTGTTGGTTGGTTACAATCTGGCTCCACTACCTATCAGCTGTGTGACTTTGGAAAGTCACTTAACCTTTCTGTGCCTTCATGGTGCATGAAAATCAAATAAGTTAGGGAAGTGCTGGCACCAGGTGAGCACAAAGTAAGTGTTTTCTGTTCCGTGTCGGTGTGTCTTCCGCCCCCAGCCCACGGAGTTCAGATCCCAGGAGGGCAGGTTGTGTCCCTGGGGCCACAGTTGCCGGGCCAACACGGCCAGGTCAGTGGGCTCTCCGGAGTGGGTGGCCTTTGGGCCTCTCTCTGCCTCTTTCCCGCGGTCCACCGGGCTGGGCTGGGCTGGGCTGTGCTGTGTTTTCCCGAATCCTGGTGGAGATTTGAATGGGCAGCCGTCCTCCTGAACAGGGCTCACCTGGGGGCCTGGGGACACTGAGCCAGGTGTGGGGCTCTGGCAGGAAGAGCAGCCACAGCTGGATCAGCCACCAGCAGGGCCTGGCCTTCCTGTGTGCGCAGGACCAGCACTGCCTCAGTTCCCTCCAGGGTGGATGAGGCCCCGTGAGGGGGAAGCGCACTGCTACAGGGCCAGACGCACGCACCCCAGTGCCGGGTGCAGCCCAGCCCAGAGTGGGCGGCGCTGTCACTACAAGGGTGCTGGCGGAGCAGGTTGATGATCCCAGTTAGGCCGGAGCTTTATTCTCCTCATTTTATAAAAGGGAAAAACTGACCTCCACCTGGAGCAACTGAGTGATTTGCCCAAAATCACATGAGGAAGCAGCTTCACCCCTCTGCAGGAGGGATGTAGCCAGGAACACAAGTGCCCAGTGGATGTGGTGGTGTGCCCCGTCTGCTTGGGACCCAAACTGGACCCCAGAGTCTCCAAGCCGGCCCTGCCCACCTCTGAGCCTTCCCTTCAGCTCTGCCTTCTCAGTGCTTTGCCTCAGGACCTTTGCACACGCTGCTCTCACTTTCCAGAGCTTTGCTGTCCACCCAGTGCTGTTCCTTGTTTCCTTATTGCTCCAGTCACTGTGGCTGCCGAGAGATCACCTCTGTGCTTAGTGTCATTTCCTCCTTCCCCTGTAGCACCTGGGCTGCCCTGGTGGCTTCAGGCAGCCGGGTGTCTCACAGGGACGCTGAGGGCTATGAAGATGCTCCCCCGGGAGCCGGGAGGAGACGGTATCATCGTTCATGACCTATTCAGAAGCCACTTGCGTTCTGTCCGGGGCCCATAGATTACAGAGCTGGCTCTGCCCAGGAGAGCTTCTCCCTTCCCCTGTCCCTGTCCCTGCTGTCCCATCAGACCTCCTGTCCTCCCCTCACTGTTGAGAGTGGACTGGAGCCAGTCTGTCTGGACTGGAATCCTGGTTGTGCCTGTTGGGTGTGGTTTTGCCCAATTTGCTCAACCTCCCTCTGACCCTCGGTTTCTTCTTCATTGCCTAGTAATGTTGCCTAAGAGGTTAAAAAGCTCATCCCCGGAAAGGGGTTAACACAGAGCCTGCTGCACATTATGTGCTCAATAAATGACAGCTGTCTCCATTCCCCTCTGCTAGGATCTGAGTGTCGCCTGTCCTGTGCTCAGGCTCACTGCAGTTTCCACGAATAATCCCCACTCCTGAGGGGGGCGGGGAGCTGGAGCTGGAGGCCAGGTTACTTGACTCTGCCAGCCTGTGGCTACCATGGAGACGGAGCCTGGAGAATACACTAATAACATCTGAAGACTTTCACTGTTGCTCAGCTCGTGCGAAACGGGAGCTTATTGGCCAGTGTCAAAGAAAAGTTCAAGGGGTCTGGCTTCAGATATGGCTGGAGCTAGGTGTTTAAATGCTACTGGGATTCCCGCTCCCCCGGCCCCAGGCCCTGATTTTCCTCTGTGGGCTTCACCCTCTGACAGTTACCACCGCTGGTAGCAGCAGCTGCAATCTATCAATCCCTGAAATGGATTGCCTGTTTCCTGATATCTCTGGGAACAGTTCCACTTTAGGTCACAAGGCCATTCCTGGACTGGTCACTATAGCCAGAGGAATGGAATAATTGGGTTCATCAGACCGGGCCATGGATCCAGGCCTGGAGCTGTGGGTTCAGGTCAACTTCGTGGGACCCAAAGGCACTGATGTGGGGTGAAGTGACCAGAGGGAGTTGGACGTTAGTGGGCACGAAGCACCTGTCCCCTGCCCACTGCCTGCCCAGCCTGGCCATTTGCCAAGTGAATCCATTTCCCCCCATGAACCAGGGGAGCGTCAGAGTCACTGGGGGTTCCAGGGTCCCCAGGGCTCATTTCGGTCACCAGGAAACTCATGTCCACCAGGAAGGCCACAGTCCAGAGCCACGCCAGGATCTCTGGTCCTGAAAGAAACTGATCTGTTCTTGGGAATGAGGGGGACCACAAGCCGATCTGGGCTCATCAGGTATCTGGATTCACAAGAAGAGGATTGCCACCAGTCTGGGTCCCCACTGCCAGCTGGCTGTCATCAGTTGGACACCAGTTTCCTGCTGTCCGAAGCTTCTCTGGCTCCACATCTCAGGGCCCAGGGTGAATGTGGAGGGTTGTAAACTGGTCAGCTTACGGCAGACCCCAGGCCTCTGTACTGCGCTGTTCGGTCCCGAGGCCATCACCTGGTATCCCCACAGCCATCGACAGGCGCGTGGTGAGGTCCTGGCAGGAAGCCCTGGGGCTGAGGACAACCCCGGGGGCCAGTCTGTCAGAGTCCCCAGGAGGCCAGATGTGAATCTTTGGAGCAAGTAATCCGTGTCCCTGTGAGTATGTCTACCCAAACAACAATCTCTCACCTGTCCCCTCTCTGCCTCCACCCCCAGACCCAGAGCCCCAGCACGATCGTGCTCAGGATGAGCCGGGGCTGGACGTGGCCTCCGCTGTGAGCCGGACCCAGCACTCAGGGGGCCCCAGGGCTGAACCCTGATCCTGCTCCTTTGGCAGGTGAGACCGGGCGGGGAGAACGGTCCTCCGTGGGCGGGGCCCGGGGTCTAGGTCCCTGCACTGAGTCGCAAGGCACTCAACTTCACTGCACTGTGAGGGTCTGGATGGGAGGCGTCCCCCGCCGCTCAGGTGTGAGCACGCAGGGGTGCTGGAGTGGAGCCCTGGGACGGTGACAGCTGGGACCCAATCAGCGGATCAGTCCACTGAGGAGGGTGAACTGGGGGTGACTGTCCTGAGGTGTGGCTGGAGGAAGTGGGTCCCTGGGTCTCTGGTGAGTGGAGCGCTCTCCTCTCTGCTCCCCGGTGCCACACCAGGGCGGCTGTCCCCCCCCCTGTGATGTCCTGCCTCACTTGGGCCATGGAGTTGGCCGACTGTGGGCTGAACCTCAGAAACCATGAGCCCCAATAAACCTTTCCTCCTCTCCGTTGTGCCTGTCGGGTCTTTGGGTCACAGTGACAAATCAGCCGACCCAAACGCTCACGCCTCTGTGGCCACGGGCAGGTTCAGCAGGAAGGCTCAGCTCTGCTCTGTCGGCGTTGAAGCAGCAACTCGAAGCTCCTTCACCCACATAGCGGACTGTCACCCCCCGGACAATGACATCCGCCTCCTCGCGTGGCCGGGGCTCCAAGAGCAAGAATCTTCAGGGACAGTGTCGGCAGAAGACACACAAAGTCACGCAGGGCAGGGTTCCTCTGCCTCCTACTCCCGGGGGCAGTCAGAGTCACGGCCAAGGTCAGGGGAGGGGCAGGCGGTGGCCCTCGATGGACAGCATGCAGGATGGGAAACACAGCTGAGGCCACTTTGGAGAGGTCCACTGGCCAGGGGAGGCTGGGCTCAAAAGGCCTTCAAGTGCTCGGCACCTGAGTTCTCCACGGATGGTGTCAGTGTCCCCCCTGGCTGTCACTGGAAGGACCCGGAGCCTCTTTGCACAGACCCTGTGACAGCTCAAGGTGCAGGAGGAGGCAGAATGATTCCCACTGGGCCTGCCAGAGAAACTGGCCCATAAGTGCGTTGGGATTTGTCCCAAGTCACCCAGTCCCAGCGCCCAGTCCCAGCAGACGGGCCTCGGACGCAGCAGCCTCCGCTGTGAGCGACGCTGCCTCTTTCTAGGTGTCCTCCCTGGCCTCAGTCTCCCCTCTCCACCACGGGACTGCCCGGCTCTGGTCCTCAGGGGAGCCGGGTGGAAGATCTGGGCCCCCTTGGCTGTGCCCAGCCCGGGGCCCCAGCCGCGCCCGTCCTCTCTCAGGCCTGGGGAGCTCAGCGGCCACTGAGCCCGCCTTGGCGCTCACTCCAGGACATGAGGAATGGGCCTGCCAGGTCGAAGGGCAGGTCTATTTTGGAACCTGGGACCCGTGGAGGCCCAGAGGAGCCTGTGACCCAGAGAACCAACAGCCCCTCGGTATTTTGTTTGTTTTTATTAAACAAGCACAGCGTGTCCCTCCTGGAACAGTCAGAAAGTCCACATTGTCAAGTGGGAGAAAGTAAACGCAGCCTGTGCTACCAATAGCCAGAGGCAGAAGCACAGCTAAGGTCCTGGGGTCGTCCCTCCACCACCTCCTGCTGCCTGTAGATGCATATGGTGGGTTTTTGGGGGGAGGGGGGTGTCAAAGATGGAACCCATGGGCACCCGGCCACTGAGCCACATCCCCAGCACGATTTTATATTTTTTTAGAGACAGGGTCTCGCTGAGTTGCTTAGTGCCTCAGTAACAGGGAGGCACTGAACTCCAGATCCTCCTGCCTCAGCCTCTGGAACCACTGGGATTACAGGCGTGCACTGCGCCTGGCATTGCACATGGTTTTTTTGGTGGGGTTTCTAGCTGAAGAAGAAGAAGAAGAAGAAGAAGAAGAAGAAGAAGAAGCAGCAGCAGCAGCAGCAGCAGCTGTAAACCATTTTACCATTTTCTAGATTTTGTTTTACTTATTTTGGACTTATCTTTTGGGAAAAAAGATGAGACAAATTCAGATGGCCCACGCCTGTAATGCCAGCAGCTGGGGAGGCTGAGGCAGGAGGATCAAAGCCAGCCTCAGCAATGGCGAGGCACTAAGCAGCTCGGTGAGACCCTGTCTCTAAATAAAATACAAAATAGGGCGGGGATGGGGCTCAGTGGTCAAGTGCCCCTGAGTTCAATCCCTGGTACACCGCCCCGGAAATCAGACAAATGCTCAAGATAGTACAACATCCCCCCTATCCCATCCTCCCACTGGCACGTGTCAACCTTGGGCCTATTTGTCCTGGATTTGGAAAGAAACGAAAGGCTGCAGGTGAGGCCGGCCTCCTTCCCCTCCCTCCCAGCCCTGGGGACACGGCTCAGTGCACCAACAGTGCATCACGTTTTTTTGTTTTCAAAACTTAAATACATGCTATTACGCAGGCTGCAGTGTTCTGCCTGCGCTCTGTGTTTTCCAGATTTATCCAAATTACACACAGAGGTCTTGTGACCAAGGTCATCTTCTCGCTGCTATGGCCGCGGCATCTATCATTAGCCGCTGTTTGTTTACCCAGCCCTCGGCGGACGGATCTCTGGGCCGGTTCGGTTCTTCTGTTCCTCCTCGCCTGCTGCTGTTGCCGTCTACCCGGGACTTGGCTTTCCTGCGGGGCCAACCTGCTGGCCAGCAAAGGTAACCTAACAGGACAGTCACCTCTTCTCGCGGACTTGGATCAGGAACTGCCCTCCTAGCGCAATGTCTGTCTCTAATTGCACATTCAGGGTGACGCGGGGGCTGCCTGCTGGGATCTTCCCCGTGATCCCTCCTGGTTGGACACCAGGGTTTGCTTCTGTGGGAGACTTGAACCCCACCCCAGACCCACTGGTCCCTGCCAGCCTCTCTGCTGCAGGGCCTCCTCCCTCCGCCCTGGCTTTGGCCCATGCGACGTTTTTCCAAGGCGAGGCTTGGGCAGGGTCCTGAGCTGGGACTCTCCCGCGCATGCTCCCTGGAGGCGCGTGACCACCAGGTGAATGCACCCGAGGCCTCCATCCCTCCCCGCGACCGAGCAGCCCAGGGCCAGCCTAGACTCTGGCCAGCTGAGCTGCCCAGGCCAGAAGAACGAGCCCGGGGACCCAGAGAGGTGAGAAAGGGTGACTTTTGCTTTAAGCCACCAGCCTTGGGGCAGCGCTAGAGGGAAGAGCTGATGCCCCCGCCCGGCTCCCCCTCTGATGGCCCAGCTCCTGGCTGTGACCCTCAGGCTCAATGTTGAGCTTGTTTCCGAAGGATAACGACACTTCCCCGCAGGCCTGTCCTGACTGAGCGGTGGTGGACCGTGTGTCCACGGCGCCCGGCGGTCAGCTGAGCCTCCGGGAGGCCCTCAGGGCCAGTCTTGGGACTTGGCGGCCCTCTGCCTAGAACTTCCTCCTTCACAGCAGGAAAACATTGCAAGCTCATGGCATGGGATCTTAAAGGGTTGTTAAAAGCGAGAATATTGGATGAAGAGATTTGTGGTCTATCATTAAGGTTTAAAAACACAAAACTTCAGCCAAGACTTCTCAGATCAGGCCGTGAATCATGGAAGATGGGTGAATTAAACGTCATCAAAATGAATCATTTTCATTCCTCTGAAGATACTAATAAGATAATAAGGAGAAGAACAAGCCACAGACTAGAAGAAGATATTTATAAAGCATAGATTTCATAATGTACGTCTGGAAGACGCACAGAGATCTCAAGATGCAGTAATAAGAAAACAACCCAATGAAAAGACGGGCGAAGTTTTGAACAAAAGTTCAATGAAAGAAGAGACCTGATGGCCAAGACGCTCGTGAACACGTGTTCAGGATCAGGAGCTACTGGGATGCAACTCCCAGTAAAGTTGGAGGTCAGCCTCAGCAATTTAGCAAGGCCCTAAACAACCTGGCGAGACTCTGTTTCCAAATAAAAAGGGCTGGGGATGTGGCTCAGAGGTTAACCACCCTCAGGTTCAGTTGCTGGCAATAGGTGCTGGGAGGAGGGGAGGAAGAGGAACTCTGAGTTGCCCATCACAGGTGGAAATGCAAAATGGTGGCACATTGTGGGAGACAGATGGACAGCTTCTTGTGAAGTTAACATATACTTACCTTATGACTCAGTAATTCCCCTCCAGCAGGACTGCGCAGTGGAGACCTGTGGGGCGCAGCCCTGGGCAGGACGGGCCAGGCCGGCCTGGAAGCCCCAAAGACCGCGTGCTGCTGCAGATGTCGCCTCCTTGGCAAAGGTGGATCTGAGCGTTGGCAGCCGAGGAGGCCCCGCGGGTCCCTGCAAGGCCCACACGGGGGAGGAGAGGCCGGTGCCTGCGGAGCTTCTCCGCCTCTCTGCTCATCTGCCGGCTTCCGGTCACTGAAGCCCATCTCGGGGCTCTGCAGGGCTCTCCTGGGCCTGGAAGCCCGATTCCTGGTGCGTCTGGCCACCCCCGGGGGCTCCCAGGTCCCTGCAGGGACCGCCCCCCACGAGCCCTTTCCTATCCTCGCTTTGGCGTCTCTGCACCACCTAGCCACCGGTTGCTGTTGCTGTTCCCAGGTCCTCTGCTCGGGGTTTGCCGTGCCCCCCCCCCTTCTGTGCAGGCTGTCACCAAACACCAGTGCCTGGGAGGCCTAGGAACCACAGCAGCTCGGCTCTCAGTGCCCAGGCTGCGGGGGGCCCATGCGCACCCACCTTCTGGTCCCCACGGGGACTTCTCGCTGGGACCTCACGTGGGGCCCAGGGGTCTCTCAGGCCTCTCTCATAAGGGAGCTGTTTCCAATCAAGAGGGATCCACTGCGGTGGCCCAGTCACCTCCAGAGGCCCGCCTCCTAACACTGTCACCCTGGGGATTCCGCTGCAGCACATGAATTCAGGGGTGGGGTCACCCGTTCAGACCCAGCTCTCCTCCGTGGGGCCCTGAGCTCTGGAGAGCAAGAGCTCCACCTGAGCCCTCACCCCTGCATCCCGCTTGCCTTCAGTGTACCTTGCATATAGTAGGTGCTAAATATATGTTTATGGATTAGATGGAGGAAGTATTGTGCTCTCTCTCATTCCAGCATTTCCTTAGCACCTACTGTGTGCCCTGCCTTGGGCTAGGGACATAGAAATACTTGGGCAGAGTCCTTGGCGTCCAGAACCCTGCTGTGAAGGGAAGAGATGGTAATGAGCCCCACAGTGGGCACAGCTGGAACTGGCACCTCCAGCTCCTCAACTATCCACATGAACAGGGGCAAGGAGGCAGTCACCAGGGCCCGTCCATCATGGGACGGTTCACCTGCTCCAGCGACTGCTCCACAAAGCAGCCCCCTGTAGAGGTTGAGCATCAGGAACTCGGAGGTGAAACTGCCCAAAGCAAACTGCTGGCAGCAGGAGGACTGGGATGGACAGCCAGATTCCAAACTTCCAGGGCCAGCCTCTCCACCACGGGGCCTCTCCTGCTGAGGGGAAGAGGTCAGGCCCCGCTTCAGCGAGTTCAGCAGAGGACTGTCTACGTGAAATTATTATCGTTATTATTTTGCATGTGTAATGCAGACATCCAGGAGTGGCGACTTTCAGGTGTGGCTGGATCCAGCATCTCTAACGACTCACTAGAATCGATTCCATTCTTAGAGGGGCTCTCGTGTCGCAGTGGACTGTGTCTTCCAATGTCCCCTCCTCCTTGAAGGACCAAGACCCAGGAGTAGAAGTGCCTCATGGGGGATTGATTAATTCAGAGCCTGTCTGCCTCCTCCTGTCACCAAGGCTGGGTGGTCAAATGTCCCCCTTTCTGTCTCTCAGACAGCTGAGCTGCCATGTGACAAGTGTGGACCAGTGAGCCCTAAGCTGGAGGAAGTGGTGGTTGTGCTTTGTGATCCCAGGGCATCAGTGGGTGCTTCCTGGGCTGTGATGCCTGGAGTCCGCTCTGACCGGCAGCTTCGAGGGACAGGAAAGCAAAAACCAAGACCCCGCGGCTCCTGCTCCTCCTCTTGACCCTCCTGGGGGAGAAAGGGAGTCCTGCTGTTTAAGCCACAGCACTAAGTCCCTGTTCCTTAGTAGCCAAACGCTCCTGCTCCCCCGAGGGATGTGCCATTCTGTCCCAAGTCCCCATAACTCCCGGGAAGTGCTGCGTCGGCTGATGGCCGCTCTCCCTCAGGCCAGCCTCCCACGCCCTTGGCACCCTCCTGTCCCGACTGGGAACATGCACCAGCTTCTTTCTCTGGTGTTGGAGGTGCTGGGGTGGAGCCAGGGCCCGGGTGTGTGGCAACAGGGACCCCTGTGGCTCCTTTACCCGTGGCTCCTCACGGGGAAGGGTGATTCGGAGGAGCCGTCCAGCCAGAGGACCGTCCTGCGGATAGAGGACAAGCCATGAAAAGTGCATCAGGCTCCTCTGGGCCACGTCTGCCCCGCACTCAGGCCCGGCGGTGGCCTCGCCAGGACGCTGGCCCATCCTGACCCTCCTCTGTCCTGTGACCCCGAGAAGATGAGGCCCCCTCACCCCAGCCTCTGCCCTGCCTGGAGGAGTCTCAGCCAGCACACCTGTGTCCCAACCTGCCCCCGTCCCGCCGGCAGGGGGTGACCTGGCACCTTATCGCACCTGTGGCTCCACAGTGGGGACAAGAGACTCACTTTTGTAGCCCAGGAGGCTGGCAGGAGAAAGCGGGGACCACGCACCAGCCTGGGGCCCTGTGGCCAGCAGCAACACAGCACTTTCTCTGCAGATCCTTCCCGGCGGTCCCAGGGCCCCGGGTAGGAAATCTGCTGTGGTGGCGCATGTGTGTGATCCCACTCACCCAGAGGCTGAGGCAGGAGGATCGAGAGTTCAGAGCCAGCCTCAGCAACTTAGGGAGGCCCTAAGCAACTCAGCGAGATCCTGTCCCTAAAGGAAATACAGAATAGGGCTGGGGATGTGGCTCCGTGGTTAAGCACCCCTGGGTTCAATCCCTAAAAAGAAAAGAGCATCTGCTGGCACCTGAGGCCGGACCCAGAGCAAACCCCCCAGCCCGTGGCCCGGCCGTCCCCAGCCTCCCTTGCTGTGGCCTTGTGACTGAGTCCCACGGTCCAGCCTCCTTCTCCTTCCACGGGCTTGAAGCATCGGACCCGAGACCCAGGAGCCTGGGGGAGGTGTGGGGTGACAGAGGTGAAGGGAGCCTGGGTCCAGATCGCTGCCCGAGGCTGCTGCTCTGGGAGCCGGGCCCGGACTCTGGTGAACGAGAAGCAAGACTCTGGCACAGGGTGCATTGTGTCTTTGTGGACTAATGTCACCTTGCAGCCACCGCAGGGGACACCCTCGAGAGGTTTGCAGGATGAGCACTGGGTGGGGGCAGAGGGAGTGGGGGAGAGGCCGGGGGCTGGTGGAGACCTCAGTGGGGCTCATCCCAGACTGGCCTCGGGCCCCCACTGGGCTCTCTGACAGCAGCCCCCGACGGGCCTCGGACAACCACCACGTCCAGGACGGTAGTGACCAGGACGGTAGTGACCAGGACAGTAGTGACGTGAGCCGCTCGGCAGGGCCCTGCTGGCCGCCTCCCTGGCCGCCTCCCTGCATGGCCTTGGGCCTGTCCTTCAGCCCCTCGGGGCCATGTGTCCCAGATGAACACGAGGTGGGAAGAACAGGTGGCACCTGGACTTGGCGGAGCCGAGCCTCCAGCGCAGGGCAACGAGCACAGACGAGAGGACTCAGAGGAGGACAAGGCCCGAGGACGCTGCCGGGGAGCGCACTGGAGCCGAGGAGAGAGCCATGGGAGGCTGGGGAGAGGGTTCCTGGCAGAGGGAGCGGCACGTGCAAAGGCCCTGAGTCTGGAATGGGCCTGTCAGGCTGCAGGGGGAGGGGACAGAAAGGACAGTGGCGTGGCTGGAGTGGAGGAGCAGTGGGTGGTGGGTTGCAGGGGGAGCGGGGACAGCACAGAGGGCAGGCTTTGGTGACCAGTGGGGGAGGCACAGAGGAGTCCCCTGTAAGGACTCATCTATGTGCCAGCTCCGGGGTGGGTATGGGGCGTGTGGGGAGGGAATGTCCCAAGAGGAACAGGTCAGAAGAGGGTTTCTTCCTCTTTTTCTGTCCCCCAAGCCTCTGTGAATAGAGGCTGGATTCCCTGGGAGAATGAGGCTCAGGCTGGGGTCCAGGATTTTGGAATAACAGGGGGCCTGGCATGGAGCAGAGGGAGGGCACTGTCTTGCCTCTAACTCACTGTGTGACTTGGAGTTGGTCTCTGCCCCTCTCTGGGCCTCCCTTTTCTTCTCTATTTGAGGAGGGAGCTGATCTCTCACCATCATTTTCCAGCTGTGTGTTCTTGGGCAAGTTATCAACCTCTCTGAGCCTCATCCAGTTCCAGGGTTAAACTATGGCGAGCACAGAAACTCCTGTCGCTCTCGTCCTCTTGCTGCCCTGTGGCTTTTGCTAGTGTCGCCCATCGGGCCATCAATGCAGATCCTGGCTGGGGTCCCTTCTGGCTCTCACACTGGCCAGGTTCCGTGGTCAGTACTGGGGACAGTGTCCATCTACCTCTCCTGTCCTGCCTGCCAGCTCTCGGGGACACTTGTGCAGCGACTCAAGGTTTACTCCTGGAAAAGTTTCCACCAGGAAGGGAGGGGACGGCCGGGAATTGTCCCCAAGGCCCAACAGGCCACGAGGGCCGATGGAGGTGCAGGGAGCAGTGGGTTTCGGAGCCTGGAGGGAGGGAAGGAGGCCTGGGCAGGAGGAGAAGGCCTTGCCTGCCCGCTGCCCTCAGGAGCCGGCCTCCCCGCTCCTCCAGCTCCCAGCCCTGCCTGCCGGGGCCCAGCCTCTCCCTCCTTCTCCTGTCCCCCAGTCTCCAGCAGAGCAGCAACTTGAGCTGGGCTCTCTGCCTGTCCATTAAGATGCAGAGGCCTCTTCCCTCCAGGATGCTTGGCTCTGCCGGCCGTGGTCACTCCCAGCCTTCTTGGCTGACTGGCCCGCGGCTCCTGGCTGCCCTTCTCCAACTCTGGAAGGGACGAGGGAGCAGGGACCAGAGTGGACCACAAGCCAGGCTGCAGACTCCCTGCCCCAGGTCCAGGCCAGGTGGGAAGTCCGGGGTGGACGGCGGGGTGGGCAGCCCGGGGTCCCCCCGGAGGCAGGGCTGGGCCGTGGTTGGTGTCAGGCAGCCTCGGCCTGCAGCCCATGGTTCTGTTGCTCGCTGTGAAGGGGGTAAGCCCTCGGGGCTTCAGTGTCCTGGTCTGTAAAGTGGGAATGACAAGGACAGTCCCACATGTAGGACGAGCTTGATGAGCAAGTGCTTGGCGGCCCCACCGGTGGATGTCAGCCCCCCACTCCACTGTCCCACCGTCCCCCGATCCTGGCCCCAGCTCCTCCACCAAAACTGCTCCTAACGAGGCATATGGGACCACTTCTAGGGACGGGGCCTCCACACCTGTGCCCCAGCCCTGGCCACCAGGGGCTCAAGACGCCTCCCTTGGATTCGGGCTGTTCCATGGTGCCAGGCTGGGGGCTGCCCACTCTCTGCACCTCAATCTAACAATTGTTAGTTCTGTGGGGAAAAGTTCTAGAAGGGTTAAAAGTGTGTCCACCCCTCCCCTCCTGGCCCTGTGTTCCGCCCTCTCCCAGCTGCCTGCGAACACAGTTGCCCAGCAGCGTCCTCTGTCCTCAGAACAATGGGCTTGGAGGAGCCCTGTCGGCACAGGGGCCTGCGTCAGGCCTTTTTCGTCACTGCATAGTTTTCCGCCCCTGCATAGTTTTCCGCAGTGTGGCTGGGCCACCCTCTGTGCGCCATCTGCTGCTGAGAGACACCTGGGCTGTGGCCAGGATCCTTCTGTTCTGACAGGGCTGCAGGAAAGTCCTGGTGTGTGTCTCCTGGTCCACATGGAAGGCCCCCAGGTGGGGTCTGTCCAGTCCCACCTCCCCCCAGGCTGACCCAGACAACTGTGCCCCCAGAGGCGAGGCACCCGTGACCCCTAGCCCTCTGTCTTGGGCTGCTCCAGTCCCCTCCAAATGGCCCCAGTCCCCCTGTCCCATGGCTTCAGCCAGCAACACTGGTGGAGACCCGTGTTCATCTCCATTCAGGGGACACTGTCACAGGTCCCCCCAGGCATCGAACACCAGGGGGACAGAGGTGTGGGAACACTGAGGCAGCACAGGGAGGGCCTTGGAGTGGGCGCTCCCGAGCCAGGTGCCCTCTGCCGTCTGTGGGCTGTGTGACGTTGGACGAGTTACTCAGTGTCTCTGAGCCTCAGCAGAGTCATCAGAAAAACCAAGTGGGAGGAATCTGTAGCTCAGACGACTGCTGCAGTGTGGATGGACTAGTCCGCACTCCTTGACTGGCCGCCCTGGGCACGTGGGCTGTTGGTACTATTATTGGGTCACCTGCAGGTGGTCCCAGGCCAGGAGGGCCATCTAGAGACAATAACCGCTCTCACTGGTGAGCGCTGACCGTCCAGCATGCCTGGTGTCAGTGCGGGGAGCCTGTGAGGTGAGGGGCCAGCGGGGCGCTCTCTGGGCCACCTCTCCCCGTGCCCCGTGGGGAGCTGGCGCGTAGTGGGGAGAGGCGGCCCAGGGTGGCCCAGCGCGGCGGGGACTGGGATTCCAGGGCTGGCTCCTTGTCCACGGCTCCGGCCTGACGAGGCCCAGCTGCGCGGCTGGCCCACCCACCTCCTCTGCAGCCTGGGTGGGGTGGCGATGGCCTCCAGATGGCTCTGCCCTGTGCAGCACCCCAAGGGACTCCGGCTGGGTCCCCAGGGCGCCCTCCCTGGCTCTCAGTCCCTCGGGCCCTGTAGATGCCTGACACTGTCCCTGGGGAATGTCGTCCCTGCTCAGAGCCTGGGTTTCCCCGTGGGAGAGAGAAGCCTGCTCCAGGCACTGGCCGCTGGGAAGCTGGGTGGGGTCTGTCCAGCTGCAGGGCTGCCCACCCGCAGGTGCCCAGAGCAGGCTTGACTTCAGAATGGGCGATACGTGTCCTTGGCAAAAGAGCTCAAAGGGACACAGGGGACACAGTGCAAAGCCGTCTCTCTCCCATCCCTGCCCTCTAGACCCCCGACTCTTCTTCCCCGACGCAGCCCCGTCACTCAGGTCCCGGGAATCTTCCCACAGCAAGCAAAGGAGCCTCACCCAGGAGCTGCACCCGACGACGGTGGCCCGTGCCCTCTGCCCTGGGCTTCCTGACCTGGTGGCATCCTCCAGAGAGCTCCCATGTGGCTCCATGAACACGCCGTGTTCTCCTGATGCCTGAGCCAGAGGCTTCAGAACGTCCCCGCTGTTCAGCCTGGACACCGGTCAGCTGAGCAGCTTCGGACAGGGCGCAGCCTGTGGCGGGCAGGGGCCGAGGGCCGGACGCCAGCTCTGTGCTCGCAGTTTTGTCTCTCGGAGGGACCAACCGGCCCGAGAGGGGTCCTCAAGGGAAGGCCACAGTTGATTTCCAGTGTCTTCTCTTTCTGTCCAGGTGGTGGTGAGTGTCCATTTCATACCTTTGTGGGGCAAGATACTGAGGGAATTCTCTAGAAGTGAAATTGCATCCATATGTTAAAAAACCAACCCACCCCTACCTCACGCCGCACACAGGGACTGACTTGAAATGGACCCAGATCCATTGTACCAGCACATTCCCACACAAAAACAGGAGGAGAATCTTTGTAGCCTTGAATGAGGCAGGTTTTTTTAAAAGACATAAAAACTATGAGTCATTAAAAAATGATGAATTTGACCTAAGATTTAATGGTCCTGCTCTTCTAATGACCCTGGTGATGAACAGATAAGCCCCAGACTGGAAGACGATATTTGCAAAATCCATGTCTGATAAAAGTCCTGCACCCAGAATACAGACACAGAGCATCCACAGCTCAGTCATCAAAAAAGAAGCAAGCCAGTAAAAATGGGCAAGACATTTAAAAGATACTGCTCCAAGCCAGGTGTGGTGGTGCACACCCGTAATCCTGGCTGTTCAGGAGGCTGGGGTAGGAGGATTGCAAGTCTGAGGCCAGCCTCAGCAACTTCGCATGGTCCTAAGCACCTTAGTGAGAACCTGTCTCAAAATAAAAAAATTTAAAAAGGGGTAGGGGTGTGACTCAGTGGAAAATTGTCCCCTAGGTTAAACCCCCAGTAACAATAACAAAAACAACAAAAAAGGGGCTGGGGATGTGGCTCAAGCGGTAGCGCTCGCCTGGCATGCGTGCGGCCCGGGTTCGATCCTCAGCACCACATACAAACAAAGATGTTGTGTCCGCCAAAAACTAAAAAATAAATATTAAAAATTCTCTCTCTCTCTCTCTCCTCTCTCTCTCTCTCTCTCTCTCTCTCTCTCTCTCTCTCCTCTCTCACTCTCTCTTAAAAAAAAAAAAACAACAAAAAAGATATTGTACCCCAAAATAGAAAAGTATCTGAAGGTGAATAAGCACATGAAGAGACCCTCCACATTATTAGTTATCATAGAAACGCAAATCAAGGCCACATGGGATGCCACAACTCCTTATTAGAATGGAAAACATTAAAAATAACTGATAAGGAGGCTACTTAGCAACCAAAACTTTGGACAACAGTTTGGGGTTTTTTAAAAAATATGTTTTTAGTTTTGATGGCTCCTGGTCCCCTCTCCGTGTTTGTCAACATCTATGGACAGGCTTAGCCACCCCCAGACCTGTCCCGATGCACCGCCCCATTCCCCATGAAGCCCAGCCTCCCCGAACAACCAAGTGCTAGCTAGCCAGGGCGTGAGAGATGGAATCCAGGTTCTGCTGGGTGCTGGGGCCGGGGCAGTCCCTGGGAATCGTAGGCAGGAGGCTATTCATGACCCTGCTGTCTCCGGGGTGTCCACCTAGAGAAAGTCTGCTGGGCAAGGTGGAGCCGGTAAGGGGTCAGGGTCACTGCGGCAGCAGGTATGCCAGGAAATGTGAGCCACGGTGTGTTTCAGAAACCCCAGTGGGTGGGGAGGAGGCAGAGCTAGGAGAGTACAGCGCAAGGCCACCTCTGTGCACGAAAACCATACGCCCCTACACAAGGTCCCCACCTGGGTTACAGGGATTTGTGCATCTTCAAGGACACAGAACAGACTCAGGAGAGTGGATGCCTGGCGGGAGGGGACCGGCAGGGGAGCATCAAGAAGGAAATCAAATTAATTAAATTAAGCAACAGATGGGTTCAAAAGAATTGAGAAGGGTTACTGCGATTCTTGGCACCATAGTTAACCAAGGTGAAGAGGTGGAGGAAGGCGGCCATAACAGTGCCTTCCTCGAGGGGCAGCAGAGAGGCGCCGGTGAGCTGAAGCCAGCCGAGCACTCGGCAGGGGCCTGGCACACAGTGGGGCTGCGCAGATGGAGCTGAGGGCGGGGCTCCCTGCAGCCTCCAAGGAGAGTTCCAGCTGGCAACTCAGGCTGCCTGGGCAGTGCTGCCCCCTGGTGGCCGAGACAGTCATAGGGCTCAGGAGGAATGGAAATCCACCCCTGGCCTCCCCTCCCTTCATTCCCCCCCCCCCATAATCCACATACCTCTATTCTTCCCTAGCCTCCAACCCCTCATTGGGAATTGGCATCCGCATATCAGAGAAAACATTCCGCCTTTGGTTTTTTGGAATTGGCTTATTTTGCTTAGCTTGAGATTCTCCAGCTTCATCCATTTAATTTCATTCCTCTTTAAGGTTGAATAGTATTCCATTGTGTACATGTACCACATTTTCTTTATCCATTCATCTGTTGAAGGGCAGCTAGGTTGGTTCCATAGTTTAGCTCTTGTGAATTGAACTTCTATAAACATTGATGTGGCTGTGTCACTGTAGTAAGCTGATTTTAAGTCCTTTGGGTATTAACTGAGGAGTGGGATAGCTGGGTCAAAGGGTGGTTCCATTCCAAGTTTTCTGAGGCATCTCCATAGTGCTGTCCATACTAGTTGCACCTATTTGCAGTTCCACCAGCAATGTAGGAGTGTACCTTTTCCCCCACACCTTTGCCAGCATTTATTATTGCTCATATTCTTGATAATTGTCATTCTGACAGGAGTCAGATGAAATCACAGTGAGGTTTTTTTTTTTTTTTTTTTTTTTTTTTGTACTGGGGCTTGAACTCAGGGCACTTGACCACTGAGCCACATCCGCAGCCCTATTTTGTATTTTATTTAGAGACAGGGTCTCACTGAATTGCTTAGCACCTGGCTGTTGCTGAGGCTGGCTTTCATCTTCCTGTCTCAGCCTCCTGAGCTGCTGGGATTACAGGTGTGACCACCACGCCCGGCTCAGTGTAGTTTTGATTTGTATTTCTCTAATTGCTAGAGATGTTGAACATTTAAAAAATATATTTGTTGATCAATTGTATTTATTCTTCTGTGAATTATCTGTTCAGTTCCTTAGCCCATTTACTGATTGGATTATTTGGCTTTTTGGTGTTAAGTTTTTGGAGTTCTTTATATACCCTGAAGACTAATGCTCTATCTGAGGTGCCTGTGGTAAAGATTCTCTCCCATTCTGGAGGCTCTCTCTTCACATTCTTGATTGTTTCCTTTGCTGTGAAGAAGGTTTTTAGTTTGAATCCATCCTATTTTTTTGATTCTTGATTTACTTCTTGTGCTTTAGGGGTCTTGTTAAGGAAGTCAGTTCTAAACATGGTGGAGACTGAGGCCTACTTTTTCTTCTGCTAGGCACAGGGTCTCTGTTCTAGTGTCTAAATTCTTGATCCACTTTGAGTTGAGTTTTGTGCATGGTGAGAGATAGAATTCTAATTTTATTTTGCTGTATATGGATTTCCAGTTTTCCCAGCACCATTTATTGAAGAGACTATCTTTTTCTCCAATGTATGTTTTTGGCACCTTTGTCTAGTATGAGATAACCGTATTTATGTGGGTTTGTCTCTGTGCCTTCTATTCTGTACCTTTGGTCTATGTGTCTGTTTTGGTGCCAATACCATGACATTTTTGTTACTATAGCCCTGAAGCATAGTTAGGATTTGGGATTGTGATGCCTCCTGCTTTACTTTTCCTGCTAAGGATTGCTTTGGCTATTCTGGGTCTCTTGTTTTTCCAAATGAATTTCATGAGTGCTCTTTCTGTTTCTGTGAAGAACGTCATTGGGATTTTAATAGGGGTTGCATTAAATCTGTGTAGAGCTTCTGGTGGTAGGGCTATTCGAGCAATATTGATTCTGCTATCCAGGAGCAGGGGGGATTCAGAACGATTGCTCTTGGCCTCACTTGCAGCTGCAGAAAGGGAGGCCCCCCTGGGGTAAAGTGACTTGCCCAGAGTCAAGCAGCCAGCTGGGAAACCAGCTGGGGGGGCACCCAGATTGGCACAGCTGGTACATTCTGTCACCCCACTGTTGGGGGGACCAAGGAACCCAGGGGACCTGGGCTTTAGACAGGTTAAGATCGTCCCTGCGTCTGGGTGCTGGTGATGTCTCAGCACAGTTTCACAGCACAGGGGCTGGAGATGGACCAGCGTGGACCGGAGGAAGTTGGGATGGCAGGGTGTGGGGACTGGCCTCCAGGGCTGGACCTCTGCCCTCTGGCAGGCAGCTAGGCACCACGCAGAGGGTTCAGGCTGGTGGTTCCCTCCCCAAGCTCAAGGACATGTCTCCAAGATGCCGAAAATTGCTCCATTCTGGAATTTATGCCAAAGTCCTCTGAATCCTTAAGGGTCTTTAAAGACTGGATTCCAGAAGGTCCCCAAAGCCTGCCTTTCTTTTCTTTTTCTTTTTGATCTAGTCATATATTTCCTTGGCTTAAAATGCAAAAGGCACGAGGAGACAAGCCAGTCTTCTTTCCACCCCCTGCCCCCCAGCCTTCCCTGCACCCTGCCACAGGAGTCCCTCTCCCTGAGCCGAGAGGGACTCGCCCCTCTGGGCACCTGTGTGTGAAGTGGCTCCAGTACAGGGTTTTGGTTCCTAGTTCACTACTCACTCTCCAAGCCTTGGATTCCCTGTTTATTAAAAAAAAAAAAAAAGCAAATAATAATAGAACTCACTTCAGAGGGCTCTGGGGAGGAAGGATTTGAGCGTTTCATGCTGAGTGTCTGGCGCAGTTCCCTGCTCAGACTGTGTGCTTAGGAAAAGTTTGTTGAATGAATAAATGAACGATGTGTAATTTAAAAAACTTTTATTGAGCATGTATTATCTAAAACCTTCCTCATGCATTAACCTATGTAAACCCCACGGCAACACCAAGGATGGTACTCTTATTCCTCCCTTCTACAGATTAGGAAGCTGAGGCTCAGGGAGACCTGTAGGATCTTGTGCATAGGTTCATAGCTGGTCAGGATGAACATGGCACCTGCAGTCCTGCTGTCTGCTCCCTCACATCTCACTTTTGTCCCCTCACCCTAGGAGACAGGTGCCAGGATGGACCCCAGAGCCAGCTGTGAAACCACCCTCCTGGCCTTACACAGAACAGTCTCGGCTGCACGAGGCTCACAGGCTCTGAGGACCACTAGGTGCTCCGACTGGGCCAGGAGGGGCGGCCTGTTTCTGCTGGGCGGTGAAGATTCTGTAACGAGGGCGGGGCTGGAGCTGCCGGGCCAGGGACCCACCACCCAGATGGCTCCCGAGGCCTGGCTGGGTCTGTCCCACCTCGTGGATGGCAGTTTGCCTGGGAAGACAGGGCTGTGGGTGAGGCTGGGAGGCGTGGAGGCTGTGTGGGGAGCAGCCCCCAGGGCCACGTCCGTGGTCCATGACCATGGGCGGCTCCTCAACATGGACCCTCCTGCCCATCCCATCTGTGCCCTCATCCTTCAGTCCTCGGGGCTCTCTGGCCCTGTGGGAGGAGCTCCCTGACCCCTGGGCTGTGGGTGGGTTTCTGTCCCTTCTCTTAGGTCCTGTCCTCTGAGAACGGCCTTTCACCTCTACACATGGGACACTGAGGACAAGGCTGGGATCCTTATCACCAGCACCCTGCACAGTCCCTGGCACACAGTGGGCACTTTATGCATATCTAAGGAAGGGGCGAATAGCTGGGATGGACGGATTTGGATGACTCTAATGCGAGCCTCAGTTTCCTCTTCTGTGGGTTGGCCTGCAGTGTGGCTGTGCAGGTGGAGACAAAGGACATGGAGATGTGGGGTACACAGGCAGAAGTCAGAATGGGGGTTACTAAGATCTGTATTGAGGAGAAAGAAGCAGGGGAAATGAGATAGGTGCACAAGGCTGTTTGCAGTGTCCAGCACATAGTAGGTGCTCACTAAATAGAAGACATCATCATCATCAGCATCCTCATCACTGTTATTATCAGAACGCACATTCCCAAATCAGAAGGATCACACAGGATGAAGGAAATTTTCTGTAGGTAAAAATGGAGAGGTGTGATGCTTCACATCACCCAGGGCTAATGTCTTGGCAGAAGTTCGTGTCATGGTGACTTTCCTGGGCTGCTGGGCACTCCTGGTCCTCCTCAGGTCTCTATTCTGTGCAATGAGGGTCTTGGTCCTGCACCTTGGAGTCTGACATTGTGTGCTGTTGTGAACACCATTCACCAGAAGTCACCATTGCAACAGCTGCTGTTCAGCCTGAGCAGGGCAAGCTCCCCAGCCCTCCAGGACAGCAACTTGTCCCCACTTGACAAAGTCACAGTGCCCGCGGCTGCCCTGTTCTTGATTGAGCAGCGCCCTCTAGTGGCAAGATGTGGATGTGGGCTCAACAGGCAGCGCCTCGGTGAAGGGTCAGCCTGGGATGGGACCCGCAAAGGCCCTGGTGTGGCTCAGCTGGGATGCGGGGCTGGAAGGAGGCAGCAGAAATTCCTCAGCTCAGGCCAAGCTATTCTCTCCCATGGGAATACCATCCAGAAGGGCCCCCAGTTGCCACCGGAGCCTCCCTCGGGGCTTCACCCTGGCTGACTCCATTTGGCGGGGTGACCTCCGTCACTTCTCGGGCTTCTCTGTGAATGTCTTCAGGTATGTCTTCCTGGCAGTAGAGGGTCTCCTTCCCAGGAAGGTGCCTGGATCCTCAGAAGTGGGAGCGGCTGGGATTTGAAAGGGCCAGGAGCTGGCAGGAGGGACCCTCTGGGATCCAAAGGTGACAAGGTTACAGGAGGCCTTGGGCCTTCACCCTTTTATGTGAGAACGTTCCAATGCACTGTCCACAGCCTCCAGCCAGGACAGAGGACCAGGCCTTTCCCCTGGGGGTGCGGGAAAACAGGACTAGAAAAAGGAAGGACTGGAACCTTCTGCCCTACCCTGGTCTTTTTAAAATTGTGGAGTTTGGACCTTCCCGCACCCCAGGGTCTGAGTATTAGCAGAAGATAGAATATACATCGGGGGACTCTGATGTTGGAGCCGCAGCCCTCAATCCAGGCCCCAGGGCTCAGCTGGGGAGGCTCTGGGAGGCGCCCTGGAATCTGAATTTCTAAAAAATCTCCAGGAGAGGCTGTGAGGCCTCCCAGATGTGGACAGCAAATTTAATCCAGTCTTGTCTCCTCTTCGTTCATCCAATGGGGACACCAAGACGAAATGACTTGTCTAGACCTCACAACTAGCTGGTGGCAGGCTGGGACTCACACCTGGGCTTCCACGTCACAGGTGGCCACGGCGTCTGGTGCTTTGTGGGACTGTCCACTTCCTAGATCCCCCGCCCCCGCCTGACCCTCAGACCAGCTGTAAGGAGCACACATGGATTCCTGGAGCCACTTCTGTGATTCAAGGGGCAGAGAGGTGCTGGGGACATGGTGTCGCCCTCTCCAGCCTCTGGATGAGCCCATTTTTTGACAAGGGCTGGGAGCGGCTGTAGGCCCCTCCTCTTTTTCAGCCCCCCTCCTCCAGCTGAAACCCTCCCCTGTCCCCAGGCACCCTGACTCCTCTCACCAGAGCATTCCAGCAGAAACCACCCCACATGGTTTAGATTCTACTACTCCAAACTCATCAGCATCATGGTTTTGTAACTCCTGCTTGATACCCAAATTTGCAAACACAAATTTTTTCTTTTATTTAAAAAAAAGTTGGGGTCTTAAAACAAAAAATGATAAAGCATTTCAGAGGCACACACTTCTGCAGACGGGAAGCCAGTGGCCTGGCCAGGTGAGGAAGGGCTCTAGCTGTCCTCAGGGAGGCGAGATGAGGGGAGTGAGGGCCAGGTAGCAGCAGTGCTTGCTGGGGACCCCGTCTGCCAGGTGGAAGGCAGGTGTCTCTGTCTTCGGTGGGGGAGGTGATGTTTCACCAGTAGAGGCTTCGCCCCAACCTGCAGCCTCTTCCTTCCCCACCCTGGGCCCTTGGGGCTCAGACTCTTTCTCTGCCCCCCTCTGCTCCCAGCTGCTGGACCCTGTGGCCAGTGCTAACCAGGAGGCCTGTCTGGGGGTTCTGGGGAGCAGGGCCTGCTGAGACAGACTGACAGGCAGTGAGAGCTTGGTCTAACCTGGAGCCTCCCCCAGCACACCTCCCCCCTGGGCTGTGGGGAGTCGCTGTGAGACACAAAGGCTCGGGGGTATCCGGGGGTATCCGGGGGTATCCTATGAATGTGGGTAGGTGGGGTCTCCTTGGCTTCTGACCCATCAATTTCCCTCCTTTCTTCCCTGAGAGATCCTCCAAGTTTCCTCTCAGCTCTAGATGTGCCGAGCAGGGCCACCGCCAAGAGCCAGCAGAACATGTGGTCCCCTTGGGACTTCCCCGGGCCTCCATAGTACAGCCGGCAGGAGGTGGGGGTGGGGACAAGTCCCACTCTGCTCCCATGGCTCTTCTGGGAAGAACTGCTCATTCCCCCAGCAGTGCCTCCCCAGCTGATCCAGTGCCGGGTCCCTGGAGGCCCTGGGAGTGCCTCAGCTGGCAGGGATGGGCCCCTGAGGAAGGCCCTGGGCTGAGCTGGTGAGCTGCAGCAGGGGCCCCAGGGGCTCCCCCAAGGCCAGCTGGGGAAGGTGTCCAGGCTGGGCCTCAGGAGGCCCTGCACCTCCTCCTATGGGAGCTGGTGGCTGAGGGGTGTGGAAATGGCCTCTCGGGATTGGCCAGGGGACAGAGGGGTCACACCCTGGGTTCTGGGGGCTCCCTGGTGTAGAAGCTCACGTGTGAGGACTCAGGTGGCCTGCCGGCTGTTCCCTTGTAAACTGCCTTTCTGCCAAGGTGGGGTCAGGACGGGGTCAGGGAAAGATCTAGAGAAACCTTGAAGACCTTCTTAAAACTTCTATGAGATGCAGAGAGCGCCCAGGGGAGGGCAGAGCGTGGAGCTCTCTCTAAAAACCTGTGTGGGGGGGGAGGGGGAGGAGATGTTGATGGTGGAGAACAGGGAAAAAGGAGAAAAGGGAAAGAAAGAGACAGAGGAGGAAGCGGGGAGGGGAGGAGGAGGGAGGGAAGAGGAAAGGATGGAAGAAAACAAGGGGAAAAGCCAGGTCGCCCCAGGGAAAGGAGGCGGTGGCCGAGCGGCGGCAGGGAGGGGCCTGCGGAGCGTGGGCGCCGGTCACTGGTCACTGCGCCCCGGGCTGGCGTGACCTCCCGTCGGGCCTGTGCTCCAGCTTCCGGTCCTTGCGCGGCCGCCCGTCCTTCCGGCCCTTCTTCTGGCGGGGGCTTCGTTCTGCAAGAGAAGCGCGGGCCTGTCTGTCCGTCTGATAGACCTGATGGACGGGGCGCCCTGCCCAGGCCCCGGGGTGGGACACTCGGGCTCCGGCCTGCAGGGGGCGCTGTCCCCGCAGCGCAGCGGCTGGGGGCGGGGGAGGGCTGATCTGCGGGGAGTGCCTGCGCTAGCGTCACGGACGTCCCCAGTTAGGCCTCAGGGTGGCATCTCGGTGGCCTCTGGGTGCCCCCTTGACCCTCGCACGCGTGTCCACCTACTGTGGACGGGCTGTGTGCTGGAGACAGCACCCATAACCATGTCCCCAGTCACCCCCAACAAGGGGCAGCTTCCTGGTTGACCCCCTGAGTCCCACCCCCTGGATGTCTAATGTGAACATCCTACTGTATGGGGCGGGGGGGGGGGGTGGCCGAGGCACAGCTAGGAGGCCAGTGGCACACCCTGAACCGGAGTTTCTGGAGTCCAGTCCTGTGCTTTTCCTTCTAGGTGGCACACTAGGGCAGAGGGGACAAACTGAATGACCATCGACCAGATGTGGGAGACACGGACATAGTCTGAGCACCCCCTCTTTAAGAGCATAAGGGTTTGGGCGTCTCTGCTTCCTCTCCTCCTGGCCAGCCCAGTGCCAGCTGATGAACTTGATGACCTTGACCTTGGAAGGAAGCCCCCTTCCAAGGGCAAACAACAGACAGGATGAGGGGAGGGCAGGGTATTCCTTTGGTGTCAACTGTGTGCCCATCTTCTCCCAAGTCAGGGCCAAAGCTCCAGCTCCAACTCACCTCTCCGCAGGGCAGTGTCAGGGTCCCGCGCTTAGACTGGGCTGCCCCTTTCTGGGGCTCCCACACCCACTGTGAGTGCTCAGGGCCTCTGAAGCCGGGCTCCCACTCTCTGCTGCAGGCTGTTAGGGCTGGGGTGAGCACAGCATCTGGGGACAGGCGTGGTGGGTCCCCTTGCTGGTTTGGAGGTGGGGGAGCTGGGTGGTTGGTTTGGGTCCTCATCCTGACAGCTGCCCCTATCCCACTCGTTCATGCACCCACCCGCCCATCCCCCCACCCTCCCCACCCAGCCAGCCAACAAAAGTTAACTGGACACCTACAGGCCCCGTTTGAGGCACGAGAGAGATGTCTGTGCACGAGGTGGGCAAAGACTTGCTGTCCTTGGAAACTGTGGTCTGGTGAGGACACAGGCTGCCACGGAACCAGCAAGGCTGCTTCAGAAAGGTGTTTATGCCCTGGTGTGAGGGATGGGAAATGACACCTGGGAGGGGGACCTAGAAGAGTTCTCTGCAGAGGAGGCATCCGAGCAAAGACCCAGATGGTTCAGGGAGCCACCACGGGTCATGAGAATCCAGGGAGCTGGATTTACCAGGTGCAGACCCCAGCATGTGGCCAGTGCGGTATGCCTGTCCCCGCTGCTGCTGCTGCTGCTGCTGTGGTCATCCAGGGACGAGCTCTCTGCTTGCAGCCCCAACAATCCATCAGCTGTCAGCTCTCAGATCCGTGTGAGGTTTAGCCACAGTCATAAGGGCTGTACAGAACTGTCGTCTGTCTGTCTGTAAGGCTGCTTCCCTGGATCTGGGGTATCCTCGTTTCTTTGGTCCTGTCTCCATCTCACAGTTGCCACAAGTCTTTCAGAAACCAGGGGTGTCCTAGGGTTTGGATCCTGGTTCCACCCTGTCCCGGCAGTGTGCCCTGAGTGGCCTGCATCGGGTCTCTCACCCTTAACCATGATGTTAAATTCCTCTTTGCACGCACTGATCTGTGTTGGAATTCCAGGTCTATCTTTACCTGACAGTGAGGCCCTTCATCAAGTGACTCAACCTCTCTAGCTAGGTCTCCATCTCCTCATCTGTAAAAGGGGCATATTTATAATACCTACCTCATAGCATCATTATGTAGATTAAATGAGTCAACAACTGTAGAAAAAATTAGTGCAGTGGCCTGGTACGTAGTATAAGCACAGTTAACATTGCCAATTCCATATTATTGGTGTCCACTGTCACATATGCCCTCCACCCCTGCACCCCCTCTTCTGTTTAAATCCGTGGTTCCTAATGCCTGCCCCCAGTATTTGGAAATCTGTGCAGGGTGTTGGCTGCCTCAATGAAGGGGGTCCCACGGCATTCAGTGGACAAGGATGGGGGTGCTACATGGGCAGTGGTCCCCTATTTCCGCTCCACCCTCATGTTGCTCAGAGCTGAGCTGCTTCATGTGAATGCCGAGCATCTGTGACACTTTCTCTCGTGGAATATTCTAGGACTGTCTGCGTGGCATCAGACAGTATGATTTTCCTCATCACTGGTCCCCATTTGGGAAGCCACAACTCTGATGGCCAAGTGCACCCTCCAGAGACACTGACCACAGCCGTACCCACACTCTGATTCTACTCCCTGAGTGTCCTCTCCTGTGTGGGGCCAAAGTACTTCCATCATGGAATTTCTTTTCTTTCCCTTTTATACTCCAGTTAGGGAACTACGCGGATATTTCAAAAGTGACCTGTGTCAGTGGGTCACATTATCCATGAATTTCATTTCAGATCAGTAAACAGCAGGTTCCAAAGTCCGCGTGATTGAAAGGGGAGTGGTCAGTGGGGAAGGGCTGAGTCATCTTAAGGAAGGCGTGGCTGCTGGAGGACTTCACCTGGCTTTGCAGGTACCATCTGGGGACAGTGTCTCAAGGCCATTAGACATCACCCTGCACTCACCCACAGGCAGCCCTGCACTCACCTCCTGGGCAGGGCCTCTGGAGGGGACATTTCCTTGACTCAGACAGCAGCTGGCAGGTGGCCGTCTCCTCCTGCCCGGCCCGGCCAGCCTCTCGCACTCGGGTCTCCAGGCCCCAGGCGGAGCCACAGGTCTTCCCATTGTGCGTGCAGGGGCTCCAGCTGCCCCAGGGGCCTAGTTCACACTCCTCTGCGGGGCGAAGGGAGAGACAGACAGATGAGGCCTCTGAAACCGAGTGCCCTCCAGTCCCAAGGTAGGGTCTAGGGTTCTGAGGACACCATCTCCATCTGCATTGGCTCAGTCTGTCGCTAGGAATGGAGGGACACATTCAAAAATATTCTAATATTCTTAAGAGCCTGGGATGAAGCATGTGGAGGCTTGCGGAGCCTGCTCTGGGCCCAAAGCCAGAGAGAGAACCTTGTGGTTTTGAAGGAGGCACCCCAGGGGAGGTGACATGCTCCTCCAGCGAGGGAGGGGAAGTCGGTCTGCAAAGCCCTGCCCCCCCCCTTCCGTGCTGGAAGCAGGGTGGCTAGAGTGGGGGTGAAGGTCCAGAGGGGCGGGCAGAGATGGGGCTGGAGGCTGGCTGGGAAGCCTTCCAAAAAAGACACGGGCTTTGCACCTGATCACCTACCTTCCATCAACCATAATGTAGAAGCTACCCAAAGCTGCTGTGAGGGAAAGTCAGGTCACGGACATGCACTTCTTAATAGAGGTAATTTATTTACACATGCACATGTGCATGTGCATACACACGCTCACAGTTCTTTTCACATTTGACTTGGAGGAGACACAGAACACAGGAGGTAGTTGTGAGTACCCCCATTTTGCAGACGAGGACACTGAGGCCTGGAGTAGTAAAGGGCTTTGGTTGGGGCTCTCGCACAGCAGGTTTGAGATGCAGCGGGGCCCAGAAAGCAGGTTTCCAGAACCTAGGATGTTGGTCCTGACACCAGATACATTCTGTGACAAGTCCAGAGTGCCCATGTGCCACTCCATGTGGGCAGAGGGCAGCTGAAGATAAGGCACACCCAGTTCGCCTCCTGGAAACTGTCACCAAATACATCAGGCCAGGAGGGCCACATGCTCAGTGCACCAGGGAGGCACAGCCAGCAGAGGGGACGCGGGTCGCAGCCTGGGGGACCAGGAAGGCTTCCTGGAGGGGCTCCTGAACTGAGTCATTAAGTGGCACGTTGTGGGGTCGTCCAGGCACAGGGAGGGCAGGAGATGCTCCAGGTAGAGGGATAATCCCAGCGAGGTCCCCAGGGTGATTCCACCTGGGAGACTCTCCTAGAAGCTGGAGCCCGAACAGAGAGGAGTCGAGTGAGGGAAGGGGAGAGGCTCCAGAAGGGGCCAGACTGCCCAGGCTAGGGCGTGGATGTTCTGCCCAAGGTCAATGGGAGCCACAGAAGGGCCCTGAGCAGGAGAGAAACCTGAACAGACTATCGTCTTGAAACAGTCACCCTGGCAGGACAGGGAGCCAAGGGAGGGAGACGGCAGAGGGTGGAGATGCGGGAGGTGGAGGTGGAGTGGGGGTCAAGGGTGACAGGTGGGCGGGTTTGGGGGCTTTCTGCTGCTTCAGATTTTCCTCTGAAGTTCTGCCACCAACATATCATGCACTTATTCTCCTGTCTCCCCGCTGAGAGACCCGCCCATGAGAGCAGAGGCTGCTTTGCTGACTCAGGTCCTATCACTTAGGAAAGAGCCTGGCCAGGGCAGGTGCACTAGCGATTCCTAGGTTGAGGGGAGGGTGACGCCTGGGTCATGGGCGTGACCACCCAGGACTCTTGGAGCTGCTTACTAATAGAAGGAACCCAGGGGAAGCACAAGCTGGCGACAGGGAATGAGGAGGAGCCTCCAGAGGGGCGGGGAATAGGGAGGAGCCTCCAGAGGGGCGGGCAAGGGGAAGAGTCTCCAGGGGGCGGGCAATGGGGAGGAGCCTCCAGAGGGGCGGGGAATAGGGAGGAGCCTCCAGAGGGGCGGGGAATAGGGAGGAGCCTCCAGAGGGGCGGGCAAGGGGAAGAGTCTCCTGAGAGGTGGGGAAGGGGAAGGAGCCCTCAGAGGCAGGTGGGCTGTGGGGCTGCTGCTCAGGGGGACAGGGAGTCGGGAGCCCTCTGCGGCTGGAAGGACCATGACCTTGTGCCCGGGGACGTGCGGGCAAAGATGCCTGGTTCCGGTCAGAATGCCAAGGCACAGCCCGGGGTAAGGGCGGACCACTGCGGGGTTTGATAAGCTGCTGTCAGTGAGTAAACGGAGCAGCGATAATAATGACACTAGCATGCACCGGGCTTGTTAAGCCCCAAGTCGCAGCAATACATTTAACTCATTTAATTCTTCAGCCCTCTCCGTGGGGTAGGTTCTGGATTCTACTGTGATTTTCTTTTTAACCTTTGGAGAAATCAAGGGACAGGGAGCATAGTGACTTGCTTGAGCTCACTAATGGGCAGGTTTTAAAGCGGGCGTTTGATGGAGATCTGTTTTATTCCCAAACTCTAGCTCTCCCCAGATCACCCGCCTCAGTGGTGCTGGGCTCCCATGGCCACGTGGCCTTCTGCCATGTTAGCTTCCTGGTCTCTGGACTCCTCTCCCCACGCCCGGCTCCAGGGGCCCCACTCACCCTGGCACTCGCGCGTGTTCTGGTGGGTCAAGGTGCCTGGTGGGCAGCTGGGCAGGCACTTCCCCTTGTACAGGTAGAACCGCCGCTTGCACCGGATGCAGAAGTCCTGGCTGAAGCAGCTCTCACAGGTGGCCCCACATTCTGTAACAGAGTCAGGGACAACCCCTGTGAGGACCCCTGTGGGCGGGGGACCTTGTGAGTCTGCCTGAGCAGCCCCGGGTTAGGTGACACTGGCTCAGGACTCAGTGTCGCCTCTGAACTTCAGACTTGGCAAAGTCAACCTGGACTGCGTGTGAGGAGCTTTCCCTTTCTCATCTGAGCTGAGGCTCAAGGGACTAGCGACTAGCTTGAAGTCACACAGCAAATCTAGGCTGGGAGTGAGGACCCCCAGGCTCTATTTTCACCAAGGGTTGGAGAGAGGGATGATTTGTCCCAGGTCACAGCAAAAACAGAGTTAAGAGGTAGGACTCCTTTCCCAATTTGAGTTAATCCCAGAGAAGGTGAGTAATTGCCTAAGGCCACACAGCAAACTAGAGCAGGAGTTACAGGGGATTGGCTTGCGTAGGGCCTCAGAGACTGTCTGGAACCAAGCAGGGCTCCAAGTTTGGCCTCAGGCAGATTCCAGCTCCCCTCTGGATGTGCTGGGGACAGGGTGGGACAGCACTGCCCAGAAGCCCGCCTCCAGCCCAGGACGAGAGAGGATCCACATACTTTTGCACCTGTTGACCTCCTGGCCGCGGATGCCGAAGAAGCCCACGGGACAGTCGTGCACGCACTTGCCATACTGGCGGATTCCTTCCCGGCGGATGAACAGGAAGAGCCTCTGCTGGCAGGTGGAGCAGCCATTCTCCTCCGAGCAGATGACACAGCCTGTGCAGTTACCCCCCAGGCCAGTGCCCACTGCCAGCCAGACCAGGGAGGAAGGAGAAGGAGAGGGAGAGAGATGGTCAAGCCACGTGTGAGCAGCTCAGACGGTCTCCTTGGGGTATTAACTGGGCGCATGGTACCCTAAAAAAAGACTACATTTCCCAGCTTCCCAGATGTGGCCATGGAGTGTAAGGTAAAGCACTGTGCATCTAGAAAGCCGCCTTAAAGAATGAGGGGGGTGCCCTTTTGACATCCCCTCATCTTGTCTATTGGGTGGAATGTTGTAGGAGACCAACCTTACACATGACTGAGTCACACTCCTTGGCTGGGTGCTGAGGCGCTCAGTCACAGAAATGTGGCAGGGCTTTCCCCACCCTTCTTGGGTCCGAGGGTCGGTGTCTAGAGCATGGGTGTGTCCTGCTACAGCCCCATGGGTGAAGCTACGCTCACCTGTTCCTTTGTAATATAACCCCTTGCCCTGTTTAGAATAGAATCTTCCATGGAAGTGCCTTGTGTGTGTCCCTTTCCTTTACTGTGCCCTTGGGTGTGGCCTACCCAGGTGTCAGTCAACCTGCTGACAGTGGACATCATGAAGATAGACTCAGCCCTCTGAAACCTGACCCCTTGCCTCATTTGAATAGCTTCTCCTCAATAAAAGGGGTCAACGGTGCTCTCGCTCTCTCTCTTCCTGCGGACCCTTAAGGTCAGAGGAAAAAGGTATTTGTGTCTCTCGTGTAGTTATTTTGTGCAGCCCAGTTAGCCCAGTTTAACCGGAGTGACCCCTGAGCCTTTTAGTTGCGAGAACAGAAACCCCGCAGAATGTGAACATGATGGTTGGAGCACGAGCAGTCATTTTGGATCATAAGGTGAAATCCATGCCCTGAAGATGATGGAGAAGCAAGATCAAAAGAGCCTGGACCCCTGAGGAAGGCAGAACTCCTGTACCAGCATGACTGTGGGGCATCTGCAAGGAGGTGCTGGCCTCTTCTGCTCCAGCTGGACCTAAGCCTTTCAGATCTGTCTCCTTTCCACACCTTTTTGAGCACAGAAAAGTGGCCAGGAGAAAAGGGCAGAGATGAGAGCAGAGATAGCAGCAGCAGAGGCCGCCTGACTTTCAGGGAAGGCACAAAGGGGCTCTTGGTGGCAAGGGCACCTTAGAGGAGCCAGGCTTGCATGGCTTCTGCTGCTGCCTCACACAGGCTGGTGGCTGGCAGGTGCCCTGCAGAAAGAGGCAGCGGTGTAAGCCCCTGGGGGTAGGAGATGGGGGGAAAGTGAAGGACAGGTGGCTTCCTACAGGAAGCAACCGAGGGAACATTAAACAGCTTCACGTTCACCCCCCACCAAGGCCACACTGTTTAATGAGCTGATCATACACCACAGCTCCCTGGTGCCACCCAGCAGGGGACATTCTTAGCTCTTGCACTCTCAGCCCCTCTCCCGTCCCTCCCAGTGCCCCATCTTCCCTGTGGAGGCATCCCCCTGGGTGCCTGTCCCTGGAGCAGGAACCAAGGAGGCCCGGCCCTTCCTCAAGTCAGCAGAGGGTGGTTCCTGGTGTGGCCAGGACACACAGGGACGGGGTCCATGCTGGGGGCAGAGCAGGCTCTCAGCCCATACCTGTCTGGGACCTCTGTCTCCCCTCTCTGTCCCTGGGATGAGCATGGCCTTTCCCAAACCTGATCTTCAGCCCCCCCGAATTCATGAGCCCCCCAACTGATGCTGCTGATTACCTCATTTCTGTTGCTTGCAACTGAGAAGCCTGACTAAGGCAGACAGACACATACAGTAACTAATATGCACCTTCATTCTCTTGCTCTAGAAAGGAAAACTCTAACAGGAGGGTAAAGTGGTTTTTTTTGTTTTGTTTTGTTTTGTTTAATCTCCCAAACTGTAGGCCTGCAGGGCCCTGAGAACAAAGAGAAAGTGTGACGTTTTTGAAAGAGGGATTCCCAGGACCCGAGAGAACCACATCCACAGATTTTAACAGAGCCCAGTCTTCCCACTCACTTGGCAACACATTTTAAATTCTGTGATACCAAAGACAGCTCAGGACAAGGGGAACTCCTGCTTCTGATAGGCATGGAAACTTTGGGGAAAAATCTAGCAGTGTCTAGTAACTAGAAGACGTGCCTCTTCAAATACAGCAATTCTACATCTGCTATAACCCTTAGCACATCGCTAGCTCCTACCTGCAGAGCACAGAGTTCCTACCTGCAGAGCACAGAGTTCTTCCCTGGAGCACTGATTCCGCCCGCAGGTCTTTAGAGGGGCCTGGGAATATGCATTGCTGTCAGAATCCCAGGTGATCTTATCCGCTGGTCCAGGGATCAATCACACTTTGAGAATCACTAGGCTGGAGAAACTCTTTTATATGTGCACAAAGATACATGTACAGAGATGTTTACTGCAGAATGGTTTAATAGCAAACAATTGTGAAAGATGAACTCTCCAGCAAAAGAATAAATTCTTGGTGGTGTAGTCACATACCACAATCCAAACGCCACATACACAACCCAGTCATGATAAATGACTGAGGTAGAGTTACAGTTATCATTGTGGCTCCAACTCAAAGACATGCTGAAAGGAAAAGCAACTTGCACCATGAATCACGCAGTAAGGACCATTTCTATCAAATTCAAATGGCTGCAGAACCACACTTTGTAATATTTGTGATACAGAAATGTGCGTGGAGAATAAAAACCACATAAGGGATGAACACACACTGAATTCAGGATGGTGGCACCTCTGGGGCCAGGCATCGGGTAAGGGATGGGAAAGATGACTAGGGATTTCGTTTTATCTGTAATATTTCATTTCTTAAAATCAGACGCAACAGTGAATTTTCATTAATTTTTTTTATTCTTCACTGTAGGTATGAAACAGTTCACAATAAAAATCCTCTTAAAGGAAAAGCATTTAGCCCCTCAGGCGCCCTTGAGCTGGGGAGGACCACTTTCTTTCTCTCGTTTCTTCCCCAGATCCCCAAGCCAAACTCTGCCCCATCCTCAAGCTGAGATTTGGGGCAAGGGAAGGGGGCCAATTCTGGAGAGTGGGCACTGCACTAGGTGTCCCCTGTGTTCCTTCTCCCTGTCCGTCTAAGGAACGGAACTCTGATTTCTAGCGGGGTTCACGCAATTCAAGAAAGACTCCATTTCCCAGGCTCCTTTGCAGCTACACGTGGTCACATGCCTTAACTCTGGCCAATGGGAGGCGAGTGGGCGTGTCGGGGCAACCCCAGGAAACATTTGCGCTCTTTGCTCCTTGCTTCTTCTGCCGGTCCCGCTGCAGGGTCGGTAGCCAGAGACGCGGCAGATTTGGAGGTACTAGGGCCTTACAGAACTTTGTCTGAAACTGTCCCTTCCGCCCCTCCTTTGTGCTGAAGAGAAGCTCTCCCTCAGGTTTCAGTTAACTGGCCGAGGGGGTCAAAGGTCCCCACAAGAGGACACACCCACCTCGGGATGACCGAGGCCCGGCCCAGGACATAGCCTTTCTGTTCGCGGTACCTCTTTTTTCTCTTACAAAGCGTTTTGCGCCCTGAGTCCCCAACGTTAGAGATTTGGGGTGAAAACAAGCCCCTCTATCTTCTCCAGGGCTTTGAATAAGACCCTATTTCTTCCACCAACTCCTAGCTCCCGGATTTTTGGTCGCTACAAGAATAGCGAGCAGCAGAGACATTTGATTGCCACAACATCACGGTGCAATTCCACCAGCCCGGGACTGCTGCTGCAGAGATTCTTTCATGGGACTGGGAGGAAAGCATGGTCATCCTGTTTGGGTTACTGGGTCTTTGTGACATAGAATGATTGATGGCAGGTCAGAGTGATATCAGTGGGGACCAGGGTGCCCTCCTCGGTGCCTCAGCAGTGTGTATGCCCCCTGGAGCCAAGATGCTCCAGGGCACTGACAACGGGCAAGGGTTCCCGTGATTGACTTGAGGTGATCTCTGTCACCCCGCAGAACAGGAGTTCAAATTAACGTTCAGTTGTAGAAAAACAAGGTGGTGTTTCCTGCAGACTGAGTTCGTGGACCGAGATGCCATGACATGGGTGTGTTGGCCATTTTTGCAGCTGAGAAAATCAGGCTCAGGGAGGTAAAATGCCACCCTGGGTCACGCAGAATCAATTGGGGCAGGGTCCCAGATCAGTCTGCCCCACGGAGCTCTCCTGGAGCATTTCGGGCAGAGCCTGGGGCAGCAGGGGTGAGCCACCCAGGGCCTCTGACCCCAGACTCACAACCCGATGGGAAGGACACAGAAGTGATAGCAAAGAGGCTGAGCTAAGGGCCCCGAGATCAGGACAAGGCAAAACTGTTACATTGCTTAAGAGGTTAAGTATCACTCAGCCTGATCCCTGCAATTTCACTGGGGACCCAGTTGAAAGGGGTGCAGCCTTCCCCAAGGAAGCCCCAGTTAGGCGACAGCACTATTTATGGAATGATGACTCAACGTGCTGAAGGCAAGAGACCAATTAAGATTTTCTTTGACCTCGGAGGGTATCAGTTTGCGCCTGCGTGTGTGTGCGCGCGGGAGGGATGGATCTTAACATTTTGAAGGGAGGTGGCTGTCTCCTGCTGCATCCTTGGCCTGGCAGTTGGTAGGGTGCCCTCTAGTGCCACCAAGTTGTAATGGCATCTCTGACAACTGAATTCAACAACCAGAATCCTCCCGGGCTCCAAAAGATGGCCTTACTCGGGCCTTTTATCCCATCTCTGTAACTCATTAGAAAACCCCAATGATATCTGCCCAGGGTCAGGGTGTAGCTGTCATTACTTTATTTTGATAAGTGATGACAACTAGAATTCGTACAGTACTGCTCTAGAAAGATCCAAACTCAGTGGTTCTTCAGTTTGATCATGCATCAGAATCCTAGGGAGGTTTACAAAGTATCTGGTCTGGGTCTTGGAATGTGCATTTTAACAAGCCCCAAATAAATGTAATAGGTATCTGAGAGATGTCTTCTCTGATCAGTCTCCTTGCCTTGAGAACTGGTGCTAGCAACCATGCTTGTATTTTATGACCTTGTCCTTGACTGATGGCTCATCCAGGCTGGTCCATTAGTTCATTCTCTTGAGATTGATTCGAGGATGATAAGGCAATCATCTGGACTGGCCTTTTGACCTAAGGACAGTCCCATGTGGGAGGGACAGCCTGTACACATTTTCCCCAAGGTAAGGCGGCCAAAAGACACCAGCAGGCCCCAGCACCAAGTGAGCAGGCCACTCACTTGGCTAACAGAGGCTCATCCTCCATGCTCCCTGACTTTGAGGTTCATGTGGGACCATCTCCACTCTGGCACACTGTACCTGGGAAAATGAGGCATCAGGTCCCCTTGGCCTCAGTGGCATAGATTCAGATACAGGCATGTGTCCCAACCAGAGCTGGTCTTGGAATTTGCTTAAGTCAGTAGGTATATATGTTTGCGCGTGTGTGTGTTTCTCTTCTACCCTGTGGATCTAGAGGATGTAGATCAGAGGTGGTAGGTGGCCCCACACTAAGGAAGAGCCCCCCAAGAACGAGGCCACACACACAGCAGCAGCAGAGCGGAAATGAAGACAGATTCCAGAAGGAGCCATCTGCACGTGGATCTAACGCAGGCAACCCAGACCTGCTTGTCTTTCCTCAAGCCGCTTTTCTGTCACTTGCAACCAAATGATTTCTGACTAATACAGAAGCAGAGAGAGACAGAGAACAAACAAATCAGATGCAGAAAGAGAAGCAACAACCAGAAACCTCCCGGGCTCCAAAAGACAGACACAGCTTCTGAACACCTTCCAGTCCCTCCCAAGGCTTGGCCTGCCCCGTGGCTCTGCAGAAAGTCACTTTTCCACTTGAACTAATTCTGTTCTGTCAACTTACAATCAAATGCACGGAGCTCACTAGATAGGAAACAGATCATCGCGGAGCAGCTCTGCTTCTACAGGATAGAGGGGTCTGGAGCTCACCCACCTAACCTAGTGTCCCAAGGAACCTGGGGGTTCCTTGAAAACCACTGGATCCTTCTCTACCTCAGGGGAATCCTGACCTCATCATTGCTCTCTTGCCCACTCAGATGTGTGCTTCTAGATAAAAACCTTTAAGCTCTAATTGCAACCTTCTGAGTTTTCTTGGGGCCTCATGAGTAGACGGCACCTTATGTAACTTAGCAACTGTCTGCCATATCCAAGCCCATCTTCTCCAAGTCCAGATGCCAATTGGCCCGCTATGTATGGCCCTGCATGGCTCCAGCAGCTGGAGAGGCTTGAATGACATCTGAGTCACTCGTCTTTCCCCAAGCACCCAGGGGGATGAGCTGAGACTTGGATGTCCATTTTAGAGAATGATGATCATGCGGACTTGACAGTTTCCACAGCAATGTCAGCTCTGCACCTCTGACTGCATGGGTTACCCGCCGGGTTGAGTGATCATTCATTCATTCAACAAGTAGTTCTGGACCTCTATCGTGTGTCAGGTCCAGGGTTAGAGGCTCCCTGGCTTTTGGGGCACTGCTACTCTACTGTGCCTCAGTTTTTCAAGCTGTAAAATGGGGATAATAGGGCTGGGTTGTGGCTCAGCAGCAGAGTGCTCACCTAGCACGTGAGAGGCCCTGGGTTTGATCCTCAGCACCACATAAAAATAAGTAAAATAAAGGTAAAGGTCTTCTGTCCAACTAAAAGTTAAAAATTTTAAAAAATGGGGATAATAATGCTTACCTTGCAGGATTGTCATGATTAAAGGAGAAGTACACGGAAAACTCTTGGAGCCTAGCACATGGCAGGCACCCAACACATTGGAGCGTTGATATTATGTTGAAGGGCAATGTGTTTCCTGCCTGCAAGGGTCTCAAAAATCCAAAACAGGTGTCACGGTGCAGGTGCCCAGGTGGAAATTCTGGCTTTAGCACTCATCAAGTGACCTTGGACAAGTCCCTTTATCTCTGAAGGTCTCAGTTTCCCCATGTGAAAAACTGTGACAGCAACAGTTGCCAATGACTCAGAAAGTGTCCTGCACATAGTAGGTGCTCCTCTAACACCCACACTCCCTTCCTGCTCCCGCACTGTTATGACACACAGTGGGACCGGGAACCACCCTCTGTCCCCTCCCTCCTTTCACAGAGGCCAGAGACAGTGGTGAAGCTGGAAGGTGAATAGCAGGGACCAAGGACATGAAGGGGGAAGAGTCCCTGGCAGAGACACTGCAGGCAGTGTTGGTCTTGGGTGAGAGACAGGTTTATTCTTTTTGTTTGGTTTTGGTCCTGGGGACTAGACCCAGGAGCGCCTAACCACTGAGCCACATCCCCAGCCCTTTTTATTTTTTATTTAGAGACAGCCTCTCACCAGGTTGTTCACAGCCTCGCTAAATTGCTGAGGCTGGCTTTGAACCTGGGATCCTCCTCCCTCAGCCTCCGAAGCCATTGGGATTACAGGCGTGCGCCACTGTGCCCAGCTAGGTTTATTCTTTCTGTTGGGAACAAGGAAAGATTGTTGCTCTTAAGACAAATCCCCAGCCTCCCATCAGCCACATCCTGAAAACGAGCCTCAGCACCTTGTTTTCCAGGAATCGGTGCCTCAACATTTGCAAGTGACCTCTGTGTTCTTTTCCTTTTGGGTGGATCTAAAGTCACCTCTGCCACATCCACTTCCACCCTGCAGCTCTTCCCTTGAGGGGTTGCAAAGGCTGGGGGGAGGGCACCCGGGACCCTGTGAATGACCTGTTACCCCAGACAGCTCCCCGCTGCCGCCCGGCAAGCCTGTGACGGGCATATCCTCGCTGCCCAGGCCAAGGCCTCCAGCCCCACTTTTTAGGACTAATTTGGACAGATTGCCAATATTTATAAAATCAAGAGATTTCAAATAAAAAGTTGGAATTCGGATTTCTCTGGAAAAAGCCAGAACATCTGCCAACGCTGGGCCTGCATCCTCGCAGGGCAGGATTGGCTGCAGTTACGTAACTGGAGGGTGCTCGCTCCAGCTAGCCGCAGCCCTCCCACTGCCTCTTGTGCTCCTGAGGGCAAGGGTCACTGCTGATTGTTCTCCTGCCTGAGCTGCCTCCTGCGCCCTGTTCACCCCTAGGAGCTCATGCCCTCTTCACCCCTAGGAGCTCATTCTGCCCAGCGGGGACTCTTGTTTTTTTCTTTTTCTTAAGACACAGGCCTTGCTACATGGCTTAAAACTCCTGAGCTCTCGCAGTCCTCCTGCCTTGGCCTCCGAGTAGCTGGGACTACAGGTGAGCCACTGTGCCGGGCCGTAGGAGTCCTCAGCCTTGGGCATGCACCAGATTCACCCAGAGCTTGTGGAAAGCACCGCGCTGGGCCTCCCTGCAGACCTGCTGCTCTGGCCTCCCTGGGCCGAGCCTGGGAGTCTGCATTGCTAATGGGTTCCCAGAGGATGGGGATGCTGTTGGTCCCAGAACCACACTTTGGAAACCCCGAGTGTGGAGCAGGGTTAAAGGTCAGACAGTTTGGGTTCCAATCCCAGCTCTGTCCCTTAGCCCTTGCCCATGTGACCTGGTACTCCTGGGTGAACCTCTCTGGGCCAGAGGTTTCCCACCTGTCACCCTGCTGGCAGGCTTCCAAGGCATGTCGTGAGGAGCCGGGCGGGGTCTGACCGTTTGAGAGGGTCTCAATGACATCACTGTTACTACGGCGACCTTCACCACCTGCCCTGCCTCCACGGGCATCTGAGATTCTGGAATGCCTTTGACAATCAGGGCTTTTTCTTTGACGCCAACATTTTCGGGGGTAGAGTTTCTTCATAATTGGGGTGTGCCCAGGGAAGCCGTCTTGCATGAGAACATCATTAGTTATGGTGGACTAAGGACGTCCTACAGCTGTCCTGAAGGGCTCCCTGGGGCTGAGAGGGTGAGCGGGCAGAAGGAGCACTGCCCCTCGCCCCAGGGAGTGAGCCTCCAAGGACCCAGGCCCTGCCTGCCCCGTCCTGCTCTGTCCTTGGGAAGGATTCCGAGCCACACAAGAGGGCCCCACACAGACAGCGCCGGGCAGCACACCCCAGCTCCCTCCTGGCAGTGGGGACGCATGTCACTGATGACCAAGGGAAATAAACAACATCTGGAGGCCCGCCGAGACAGCCACATCTGGGAGGCAGTCGCCACCCCTGGGGGCTGGCTCAGAGGGCCCCGGCACATTCCCGCCATGGGGGCAGATTGCGCCATGCCCAGCCAGGGGTGGGTCCTGGAGATGAGTCCCCCAGGAGACTAGGCCTCTAGCCCACGGGCCTCTTCCCAGGGCTGGACTGGTGGTCCTTGAAGGGCACATGTTCAGCAGACAGTGATGGGGTGACCTCCAGCCTTGCTGCCTCCAGCCAGTGCCTCCTGGGTGCCCCCTTAATCCCCATGCCGAGCCACAGGCCTTGCGAGCCCAGCTGTCCCCGGGCTGGGCTGAGGCCACTGCCTCCCACAGGATCCACGTGATTTTAACATTTTAACGGAGGCAGGAAGGCTGCCCAGGAAGGACAGGCTGCTGACCTTTCTCCCGAACTCTTTCCTCCCCCCAAGAGGTCAAGGGTGCATTCCACCAGGAGGAGAAGCCTGGGGGGCAAAGCCAGCCAGGTACTGAGGGATGGAACCCAGGGGCACTCGAGCCACATCCCAGCCCCATTTTGTATTTTATTTAGAGACAGGGGTCCCACTGAGTTGCTTAAGGTCTCACTGAGTTGCTGAGGCTGGCTTTGAATGTGATCCTCCTGCCTCAGCCTCCTGAGCCACTGGGATTGCAGGCGTGTGCCACCGCGCCTGGCACCTCAGGTGATTCTGACGTGATGTTAATCTGAGGGTCACCGTTGGCCAGGAGAGCAACAGAAGTAGGTTTGAACCCTGACTCTACCATGCCCTCTCCATCACTGGTCCATTGAAAGCCAGTGTCTAAGACAGACTCTCGCTGGACTGTCCACCATCCCACCTCTCTAAGCCCAGGTGGAACAGCAAGAGCATCCTGTGTACCTGGGGGTGTACGGGCATAAACTTGTGAGATCCTCAAAAATTATTCTAGGGGTCATCGGGCTTCCCACACTGCCATGTGCACACAGTAAGCTCAGGAGTCCAGGGTTTAAAGGTGGGTTTGATGCAGAGGACCAAAGGCAGGGCCTGCCAGTCCCCCTTGCTCCCAAGCCCCAGGGAAGCGGGTGGCGTGGCTCCCGGGCCTCGCTGTGGGACACTATTGTGACTCCCCACTTCACAGCTGGGAAAGCAAAGGCTCAAAGACCGAAAGTGGATGTGGTCGAGCTAGACTGGACCCTCACTGAGCGGACCCCGACTCTACCAGGTCACCGCACCTGGTCCTTGTGTCCTTTGATGGGCCACATGACCACTGAGCCACATCCCCAGCCCTTTTTATTTATTTGTTTATTTTGAGACAGGGCCTCACTAAGTTGCTTAGGGCCTCAAACTTGCATCCTCCTGCCTCAGCCTCCCGAGCTGCTGGGATTACAGGCGAGCGCCATTGTGCCCAGCTAAGGTCTGCGTTTTTAAGCTTATCTCTCAGCCATCCAGCAAATATTCCTTGAATACCTACTATGTATCAGGCTCTGTTTTAGACTCCAGGAACATAAGGGCGGAAAGAGACATGAGGTAATACTAGACTGGAAAGATGAACCTCCCCAGGACTTCTGCCTTTCTCGCCACTGACCCTCCAGCACCTTGTACAGGGCCTGCCAGCGTTTGTTGAATGAATGAACGAATGGTACTGACCTTGCTGCTGCAGAACTTGTGTCTTGAAACAAAGCCCCGAGTCCTCCCTTCCTCCCAACCTATGCGGTAAAGGAAGCCGCCTCATGAATCCCAAACTGGGGCCAGTACCCCCTCCTGGACTATGGGGCAGGGGGCCAACCTCTCCTCCTGCTCCTTGTCCCTGCCCCCTGGCCGCCCCAGCCGTGGCAGCTCTGGCCTAGAGCACCTCAGGGCTGTCCAGGGGCGGGGGCAGGCCCTCCCCAGGCGGGCTCATCGTGTGACAGCCGGGAAGGTGACACCTGTGGACCTGCCCCGTGCCTTCAAGGATGAGGGGCCTTAGCAGAGATGCAGAAGGCTACCCCTGGGCCGTTTCCTGTCCCAGTCAAGGGACCCTGAAGGGGGCAGCTGGGGTTGACCCAAGCTGCAGGTTCCCAGCCCAGATGGGCCAGGGCAGGGGGCACGGAGACGGCACCCGAACACGTGGGCCTGGCCCCTGGTTGTTCTCTGGTGACGGGGCCTGGGTTGGGAGGCCACAGGAGTACCTGGGAGGTAGTGACAGCCGTCTCTGTTCCCAACACACAGGGTGCCGTGGCCCGGACGAGTGTCCCCCAGAGGTCCCTGTGCTGAAGGCTCTGTCCCTCCTGGGAGGAGGGGCCTGGGAGGGCGGTAGGGGGGCGGGGGGAATTCCCTTAAAGGGGGACATGGGACCCTGTCCTCTCTTTCTCCCTCTTTTGCTTCCCACCATTGCCACCCAGCACCCAAAGCAATGGGCCCACCCACTTTGGAGTGGAACTTCCAGAATTTTGAGCGAAATAAAACATTTCTCTTTCAAGTTAATTACCTCCCGCATTTCATTCTAGTGGCAAAAGCTGCCCAGCACCAGGGAGGAAGGAGCCTGGGAGGAGGAGGGGATGGAGTGATAGCGAGGCCCAGCTCCCCACAGGCAGGGCGGTGGAGTCAGGAGCCAAGCTACTGCTGGGAAGAAGAGAGAGCTTCGGATCAGACCTATATTTTAAAATTTTAGCACCGGATTGGGCTACTTGATGCCTCAAAGTTACCAAAAAGCTCTGAGGTCTGGCCAAAGTGATTAAAGATTGGGTTTTAGAAATAAGAATTGGAGAAGACAAAAAGCACATGCAGTGTTTATAACTTCCTGATCATTAAGCCAGTTACCCACAAAACAAGTCAAGGGTAACTGTCCTTAATATACAAAGAGCTCCTATAAATCAATAAGAAAAAGAGGGTGGGAATGGACAAAGATATTACCAGTATTTCAAAGAAGAAAGATAAATCAGCCAGTAACCACATGAGAAGCTGCTCCACATCACTAGTTTTCCAAACTGAAGATGAAAACAAGAATGAAATATTATTATGGCCCACAAGATAGGCAGGATCCAAAAGGTCTCCCATTTGGACAAGGGAGTTTGGGCAGTATCTGTTTACCAGAACACACAGGGTAGTAATGGCACTTTATAGATGGTGCCCTGAAGCTCAGAGAGGGGCAGGAACGTGTTCAGAGCCACACAGTGAGGGCAGGGACTCAGGTCTCTGAATGGGTGTGTTTGGCTTCTCTCTCTCTCTCTCTCTAGCTATTCCTTCCTGCCTGGGACTATACCCAGCTTGGCCTCTCCCCTGACTGGGGAGACCAGGTCTGCCCTTCCCATTGCTGCTCTTTGCTCTGGGGTTGAGGATGGCTGGGGTCTCTCCTTCTGCCACTCTGTCCCCCAGAGAGAGTAAGGCAGTGAGGCAGAGGGAGAAAGGGGAATCCAAGGTCTGGGACCAGATAAACCTGCTCTCCATCCCAGCCCCACACCTGACACACTGGGACAGTCACCTAACCTCAGCTTGCTCATAGGGAAACTGAGACAATCGCCCACCCTGGAAGACTGTTCTTTCCACAAATACTTATGGGGGGCTCACAACAGTCATCCCTCCTATCCATGGGTCTCATGTCAAAAATACTTGGGAAAAAAAAGTCTAGCTGGGTGAGGTGGCATATGCTTGTAATCCCACTGACTAGGGAGGCTGAGGCAGGAGGATCACAATTTCAAGACTAGCCTCAGTAACTTAGTGAGGTCCTGTAGAAAAACAAAACAAAACAAAACAAACAAACAAAAAAACAGACCTAGAGCTGTGGTTTGGTGGTGGGCTGCCCCTGGGTTCAAACCCCTGTACCACAAACAACAACAAAAACAAAAACAAATCAAAAGTCGGGACTGAATATGCACAGACTTTCTCATTGTCACCCCCGCCCGCCCCCGCCACCCCCAAATAACAGAACAGCCATTTTCACGTCATTTGCCTCGCAGTAGGTACCAAAACTAATCTGGAGGTGGCCTCAAGTGGAGGGGAGGATGTGCAGGGTTTTACAGATCCGATGCCACCTGTGAAAGGGACTGAGCATCTGGGGATTGTGTACCCATGGGGTGCTGGAACCCGTCCCTGGGGACATTGGGGGTGATCACTGTGTGCCAGGCTCCGCTCTAGGCACCGGGGGGACACCAGTGAACATGACAGCCCTAACCCTCAGGAAGTTTCCATCCCAGCAGGGACAGGGTTATTGCAGACAGTGCAAACAAAGTGACAGGAGGCCTGGGCCACCAGAAGTGCCTCTCTGAGATGTGCTCAGGGTGGAGGGGCCAGTTAACCCCAAGGGTGGGGCTTCAGTTAACCCCATTCTCATGAATGAACAACTGATGCTCAGAGAGGTCAAGGGGGTGGCTCCAGCATTATGGAGCCAATATTAAATTATGTAGAGACATTAACGACCAAGGGCAAGTCGTGGCAGCTGCAGTACAACAGGTTTTAGATGCCAGGCCAGAAACATGCTACAATTGTGAATTCACCTGTATGCATTGTGAACTATCTGTTGGTGCAGCGACTTGTGGTAGTGTTGGGGTATTTTTGCTGATGGTGTCATCGGTGGTACAATTTTTCCAAAAGGAGCCATCAATTGGCTTGGTGCATCCTCCTCCCTTCTGCTTGTGATGGTCGTTCAGCTAAAATTTGGGGGCCAAAAGAGGTGAGGCAAAGAACCTCACCCCCCTCCCCGGCTGGTACAAAGACCTATCCACAGGTGTGACAACCTAAGGCAGGCACAGTCCCTAAGCCACATGCTTGTTGTTTAAACAGAGAGGGGGAGATGTTGAGAGCCACAGCCAAAGGAGCCCCAGCAAACTTCCAGCTGCCAGCTGATGATTGGCTCACAGCGGCCCCAGCAAACTTCTAGCTGCCAACTGATTGGCTCCTCTGCGGTGATGCTCATTGGGCTGTTTCCCTGCCCTTTCAGACCACGGAGCTGCTCATTGGAGGCTTGTGGGAAGCTGGTGGTGGCAGTTGGGCTCTGAGGGTTTTCCTGAAGAGCTGTGTGGTGCGGTGTGTGTGTTCTAAAAATAAAGTTCGTTTCTTTTGACAAGTGGCTCCTGAATTGTGCCCAGCCAGACTGCGGCATTTGGTGGCACAGCAAAGAGCTGTCGAGGGGCAAGCCAGGGCCTCAGCCCACAACACTAGGCCAGGCCTGCTTGGTGGCCTGTCAGTCTCTCCGCTGACTCCTGCCTCATAGGCTTTCAAAAGCTGGGAACTCTCTCAGGCCTGAGGCCCACCAGGGATGGACCCCAAATTGTCTGCAATGTAGTGACTTCTCCTCTCCAAGGGAACACACAGTTAGCAAACGGTGTCAGACGGAAGGAAGACACTGCCAGTGTCAAAATAAGGGGGAGGTGGGCACGTGAGTAATACTGTCACTGGACAGGGGTCAGATGAGGTCACTCCAAGGGGACGGTGACCTCAACTAGGTCTTCGCAGGGTCTTGACTTACACGAATTTCAGGATGTGTTGAAAGCAAGGCCCAAGGGGACTCCTCAAAGGACATCAAAGCAAAGGCACCCCCCCCATCAAGGCAGGGTGCTGAGCCCCCACCACCTCAGCCTCCAAGAGAAGACAGGGACCCACCCAGGGTAGACTCTCTAGACTATAGATAGGATTTTCTTGGGGGAAATAAGTGCAGACTCCCAGGTGAACTTAATGTGGAAATCAAATCCCATGTCAATCATTAGCTCTTTGGGGTTCAGAATGTTTCTTCCAGGTTAAGCCGTCAAACCATGAATCTGTTGTGCACAGATTGTGTAGGTGTTTGAATCTAGTGACATTTAAGTTGATTATGTCCTTGTTCTAATTAATTGATTTAGTACAAGCATGGGCTAGAGGCCGTTCATCTAACTCAACAGACAACACAGAAGCGGGTCTCTCCCTCTCCCTGACCGCCACCTCGCCCAGTCCGGGGAAGCCTTATACAGCCACAGAGGCAGGGGGATTCCAAGTTCAAGGCCAGCCTCCCTGTCTTAGCTGGGACTGTAGCTCAGTGGCAAAGCACTTCTGGGTTCAGTCCCCAGTAGTCGTCCCGAAAAGGGCAAAATTAAAGTTAAATTAAATTTAAAGAAAAACAACAACAACAAAAAAAGCATATTAAAATAAGAGGAATTAAAAATGAAATAAGAATAATTAAAAGAATGCTACAATAAAATAGCATTTCAAAGCAAAGTTAGATGATCAAACATAGATCAAGCAAAAAACAAAAAAAAAACCCAAAAACAAAATGTAAAAGTGAAATAAAAAAGGAATTCTGTAAAATACATTTAAATAAATTATATTTAAAATTAATAAAAACTAAAACTTTAAAAATAACTTTAGCAGGTTTAAATAAAAGTTTTTCAATAAACGAAGTAAAATCTTAAGAGTAAAATAAGAGAACCCCGCTACTGGTAACAGTTATAAAAATACAGAAAAATAAAATGAAAACCCCAAACAAGACTGAGGTCTTGGCCGACTGACGCTGTTAATGTGCTATGCGTTAAGGAGCCTGATTGGCTCAAATGCCTGGGGTGGGCGGAGCCTGATGGACTCAGAAGCCTGGAGGTGATTGGTGGTTGAAAGGGGAGGAGGAAGGAAAGGCGTGTCCCAAATAAATCCGTCTGACTCTGGTTTTCCAGCGCGCTGTGCGCAGCGGGCAGAAGTCAGGCCCCACCATAGCCCCAGCCTCAAACAGCCGTCATATCATTTATACATTTTGTACTGGTCAATGTCTCTCTCTCTCTCTCTCTCTCTCTCTCTCTCTCTCTCTCTCTCTCTCTCTCTCTCTCTTTCTCTCTCTCTCTCTCTCTCTCTCTCTCTCTCTCACACACACACACACACACACACACACACACACGTTGCACCATCTATCCTCCCTGTCATCCTTTAAGAGGAATTTTCACAGAGGAACGAACAGAAGCTCAGAGGATGGGTCACTATGACACAGTTGCACCGCACTTAGGACCACACTTAACTTGGAATCTAGGCTCCTTAAAATGACATTTTGAGGAGTCAGGTCTGTTGAGGACCTTCAAACAGAGCCAGGCCCATGTGTGACATCAGGCTTGATCATTCTGCACAAGAGAAAAATCAACCTTCTCTGATGCATGACCATTACGACCATGAATTAAGTACCCACTGTCTTCCAGATGGGTCACATGCATAGCCTTCCTCCCCAGGACGACCATGGGAAGCAGATGCTGTTCTTGGCCCCATATCCTGATGGACGACACTGACATTCAAGAGGGAAATATTTTCACCCAAGCCCGGGCAGTAGCGGAGCTGGGAGCTGAGCCCAGGCCTGACAGATCCCAAACCCCAGCCTCCCCGCTGGCACCAGGCACTCCCAATAGTCATGGCCGAATGCTCCGCTTCCTATGTGCTGGGAACACATGGTCCAGGTCCCGTGTTGCACATCAGCAAACCGAGGCCCAGATGAGAGATGACCTCTCCAGAGCCACTCAGCTAGTGAGTGGCAGAGTCCCCCTGGCCCGTCTGGACGTGCTGAGACAGCTGTGCCCACTCCCTCAACAGAGCTGTCTCTGAAGAGCCACGGTGACATTTCTCTTCATGTCCCCACCCTGGTGGATGTGGCCCTGCCGTCAGAGTCCTCTGGTGAAAGGAAGCGGGTTCCCCGTGTGGTCTGGGTCCCCTGGCTCGGGGGTGCCTTTCTTTTGAAGCAGATTCCCCCGGCAGCAGCAGGCCCTCAGAGCCTGGGGAACGCAGAGCGGTGGCCCTAGGAGTTGCACAACCTCATGACAAGAAAGCATTCCAGGCAGATGCGGTGGTCCAGCCTGGGACAGCAGAGCCTGGGAAGAGCTAGCCTGGCCCATCCCAAGGCAGGAAGCGGACCTTTTCCTGTGGGATCTGGAGGAATCCCAGGGGGAGGCTGGGGTGGGTGCGTCCTGAAGGGTGTGGATTTATTCAGGGCCAAGGAGATTCCAGCCCACGGAGACGTGGGACATCCTCAGGAGGGAGTCAGCACCCATCCCAACCTCTCCCCACCCGGGCTGTGTGACCTCCACAAGTGGATTCCCCTCTCTGAGCAAGGACAGCCTCATCTGTAGAATAATAGCATCAAGAATAACAGGGAGAATAATAGGCTCAAGCCACCTTGGGGGATGTGGTGTGATGTGGATGAACTGGGAGAAGCCCAGACATGGTGGTTATGGACCCAAGAAGCTCTGCCTTCAATTATTGATTTAAGTTCTGGTTTTGCCAAATTCATTTTGTCAAGCATTTGAAATACGAAGTTGCTAACATTTGACCGTTTTCAACTTACAGACATGACAATCTCATATACTTCAGTGAATCATCCTCTCCCTTAGTTCTATTTCCTTTTCTATAAAATGTGGATAATAATGGTCCCTCCCTGGGTGGCCATGAGGGGCAGAGGCGGCCATGAGGGGCAGAGGCGGCCACCAGGCAGTAAAGCTCAGTAGTCAGGGCTCAGGCTCTGGGACCAGGCAGACTTGGACTAGGTAAAGTTACTTATCCTCTCTTTGCCCCGGTTTTCTCATCTGTAGAATAGGCATAATAATGCGCTCACCTCACAGGTTTATCAAGAGAATTTTATTAACTTGATACATAGAGTGAACCTAGAACAGAATCTGACATTGCCAAACAGAATAAAATAATGCTGGCAAGACCTGGCATAGAGCAAAAGCCCAATATTAAAAACCGAATCAAAACAGCCTTTTTTACCCTTTTGATGCCAGAGAAAGTTAAGTAGAGTCAGTTTCTGCATCCAAGGTTTTGACCAACCTCCAGTTGTAGATATTAACTAAAAAAGGAAATTGGGTCTGTAATGAGCATGAACAGACATTTTTCTTGATATAATTCCCTAAACAATAGAGTGTAACAACTATTTATAGACATGTTACTTTGCATCAGGTCTTCTACTTATTCCAGAGAAGATTTAAAGTAGTTGGGGAATGTATGCAGGTTGTGTGCAGTCACTCCACTCTTTTATACCAGGGACTTGAGCGTTCTCAGATCTGGCATCTGAAGGCCTCCCGTCCTGACTTGACCTTGAGGAGACCACTATCAGCCACATTTTTCAGAGGACGAAACGGAATTACGGGAGAGGAGTGTGAGTTGAAGCACATGGAGTTGCCATTTCTGTAGGTTGATAAATTGGGTATTCCCTCAAGGATATCGAGGGACAGCTTTTTAAAAAATTTAAACAAAAACACATTCTTAAGAACACATATATGCGTGTAGAGATACTGGTGAGGCCTGGGCCTCTGGCTGTCCACCACCAAGCCTGGGGCCCTTCTGTGTCCAGGCAGGGTCCACAGTCCAGGGACCTGAGGGAAGGGCCACCTTGAGGCCACCATGGCTCTGTGTCTGGCACAGGCCTCTGCACCATCCCTCCTGGGGACCACACAGCTACGCCACAGACCCCATGGTGGCTCCACACGGCTCAGGCAACTGGAGAGGCCCTTCAGAGGCCATGACCCTGGCCAGCCTCTGGCTACCTGGCCATCTCCACAGAGAGCCTTGATCTGCAGAAAGCCCTTTCGTTTCTTTGGTCTGACTTTTACCCCGTCCCGAGGTGGGGGGTGGGTGAGGCAGACTGAACACCCCAGAGTCACATGGGGGAGACATGTTCTGTAAGGTCCACCTTCCCTGTGGGCTCTGGAGGGCTGTCTTCTGTGTCCACGCAGAGTCCTCACCCTGCACTGCTGCACCTACACTAGCTCCTGCTGATGACCTAGGAAGGTGCTGCTCTGGGGTCTCCAGCTGGACGGGGATGGGTCTTAGGGTCTCAATGGACCTTTTCGGCCTTAACACCCCACTAGTCGATGATCCTACCCCACACGGAAGTCTTCAAACTATGAAGTGATGCTGGTTCATGGCAGCCCAGGTGGGCTTCTGGAGAAGTCCACAGTCGCCTTCATCTTCCGCAGGCAGGAGAAGGGCAACTGCGGCCACCAGACGGGCCTGGCGAGGACCAGGTGAAGGGACCACGCCATGCCTGATACACACTGGCTGCCCTGCGGTATGTGATGCAGGAAGACACTGAGGGCCCTTTCAGGGGCTAAAATATGCCACTAGATTCAGGGTGACGAGAAACAAACGGCTAAACTAAGTACCTCCAGCGTCCCTGGGACAGACACCAAGGGCTCAACCCCCAGCTCCCTGCCTATCCCCATGTAACCTGCTGGGCCTCAGTCTCCTCATCTGGAGTATGGGGATCCTCCTGCTTTCCCAAGGCCCTGCATCTTGCATTCATGAGGACCTGCGCTGGTCACCTGGCTGGCCATGGGGGTGTAGAAGCAGCAAGGGTGACTGAGTGGCGTCCACACTTTTGGACAATGGTGAGAACTAGAGTTTTGTGTCAGCTCACACACAGCACCTGGGGCAGACACAGTGCACACACACGCACAGCACCATTCACACACTCATTGGCATCACAGAGGTGTGCACACACAGTCACCTCACCCCCTCACACACACAGTCACATAGACACAGAAGCCAAAGTACATTTCTCAAAATGATAATCGGCGTTAACGGTTGCGATGCATCCTGATATTTTCTGAAATGCAAGCTCATGGACCAAGGCCTATCAGCCAGATCTGGGTGGTTTTGCAAGCCCAGGAGCTGAGGCAGTGGGGTATGTGACACATCCTAAGGGATCCACAAAGCCCCAGATGTTGACTCCCTGGCTCTTAAAAAAAAAAAAAAAAAAAGAGCTTGCTGACCTACCCTCTGCTATCCTCTCCTCTCCTATTCCATCCTGTTCTGTTCTCTCTGTTCCGGTCCATTCCACTTTGCTCAGAAGTGCTGGTTGCCACTAAGTTCATCTCCCTGACCCCTCGAGGAGCTCAAACCTATTCAGATTAATGTGAACTTCGGTTTTTTCACCAGGCAGAAGATGGATGAATAAACTTTATCCAAGTGACACTTCAGCCAAGCGGTGTGTCCTCTTGGTGCCTCAGATTCCCCAGCTGAGCCTGGGACTGTGGCCAGCCTGCTTCTCTGGGCTACGTGGAGGAGAAACAGGGTCCTGCGGTGACGTTCTCAGTGACCCTGGAGCGCCATCTCTGCTGTCCGTTTCAGTGCCCTGCTCAGGGGAGGAGAGGCCCAGTCAATAGTTCTTCATGATGAAAGTGGCAGATAGATCCACTCGAGGCCTCCGTGACTGGACTCTGGACCCGTCTGCAATGGAACCTCCTCTTCCTCCAGCCACAGGGTCCCTTGGGCTCTTCCTCCGTGGCTAGACTCTCCCCTTGTCCTGCAGGAGGCCCCCCCGCCACTGCCACCTCTACTTGACTAAATCACGGTTCCACCACTGTCAGAGACACCCCCCTTGCAGCCACTCTGTGACTGCCAGTCAGGGATAGGAGTCATTTCTATTTCCAGGCACAAGCCATGGAGCCTCCCAAGCCCTGGATCCATGGCCCAGCTCCGCTGCTGTGAGCTCCAGGGCAGGCCAGGGCCCCTCTCCGAGCCTCTTACGTCCGGGAAGTGGGTGTAACACCAGGCTGTGACCAAGTGAGGATTCACACTCAAGGAGCTCAGGAGTTGGACAGCTTCCATCCCTGGGAGAGGGAGGTACGTTCCCCAGGGCTCAGCAGCAGGAGGTAGGAGCAGCACCCCCTTTGCTTGGCTTCAGAGGGAGGGGAAGCTGGACGCCCGTGAGGAGTATCTGCTTTCCAGCTCTCACCTGGACCTATTCATAAAGAAACCCTGCCCTCAGAGGACAGGACGACCTGCCCTGCCCTTGCTGTCCAGGTGACCCCCTCTACTCGGCTCTGTAGCTATCTGCGTTTCCCTTCTTCTCGCTGCTGATGTGCACCTGGACCTGGCTGGGTCTGGGTGTCAGCATCCAGGGGACACACCTCATTCGGTGCCCAGTCATGGCCTGGCCTGAAGACCTGTCCTCAGCTCTGCCTTTAGACACCTGCTTGCCCAGGTGTCGGTCCCTGCTTTATGCACAACTGACAGTGGGGACCTCCTGGCTCTGCACACAGGCTCTGCACTGTGCACAGAAGTGTCACCTGCTGTCCACCTCTCAGGCCTCCAGGGCCCGTGATTTCACGGTACATGAAAAAGAGGCTCAGAGAGAATGAAGGTTTGTGTGACGACGCAAAATGAGCCAGAGACACAGGTGACTCAACCCATGTGGGACGCCCCTCCACCCGGCCATGTGCATCCCACTCTGCTGTCAGATGGGAAGTGGCCGAATCCTTGTGAAGCCCCCGTTGGGTGCCTTCTAGAACCTTCCCTCTGGGCCGGTGCTAAATCTTCCCAACCGCCCAGAGGCAGGTACAGCGGCTCCCACTTCACAGATGGAGAGGTGTGTGGCCTCCCCAAGATCACAGGGCGAGGGCAGGAGGGGCTCAGGGTGTGAATCCCCATCTACCTGAATTCCAGGGCTCCTCCCTCTGCCCCCGGCTGCTTCAGGTCTAGAAGGATCTAAAAGTCGCCTGTGAACATGGGGACCTCTCACCTGCAGGCCTGGGATGTTGGGGAAAGTTAGTCACAGTCTGGCTTCTCCTCATCCCCTAAATTGAGCTCCAGATCTGTGGGGAGGGGATACAAACCAGAGCCCCTCACTCTGCCTGTCGCACAGCCAGGACACCCCGGCACGTTTCAAGAGAAACATCCCCATCTGGTTCTTATTCATTTATACTTAATTAATCAAAATGTTTTGTAAGAGACACTTGAGATCCAAGAACCTTTCTCAAGCCTTTTCTTTCATTCTTTTTTGTCTTCGAAACAGAAAAATTGGGTTTCATCAAGGAACAGTGACGTGGGACCCCAGGAGGCTCGGGTCTGCGGGAGCCAGGCCCCAAGGGCGAAGGCTCAGACAGGGAGGCTGCGGGTCCTGCCAGCCCTACCCCCTGACCTCTTGAATAAGGTCACAGGCTGTGGCACTGCAAGGAGAATGGGGAAGGGAGGGCAGGGCTGTCCCTGCATCCTGGCAGCCTTCGGAGCAGGCCCGGGTGTGTTCACCTTGGCGTCCCCGAGGTCTCACAGGGCCCGGCACAGAGGCTGCCCTGTCACACTTGCTGAATGAACGAGTGAATGAATGACTATGTATACTCACTGGTTTAGACTCACCCACCGTCTTCCTGATGAGTCGGATACTTAAAAAAATTATATTATAATTATTATTAATACTGGAGATTGAACCCAGGGGCACTTAACCACTCAGCCACATCCCAGGGCTCTTTGACACTTTATTTAGAGACAGGGTCTGAGTTGCTTAGGGCCTCACGGTTGCTGAGGCTGGCTTTGAACTCGCCATCCTCCTGCCTCAGCCTCCCGAGATGCTGGGATGACAGGAGTGCGCCACTGCACCTGGCCTTTAAAATTATTTTTATTCCCATTTTAAAGATGAGTCTGGGAGGAGAAAGCTTTTTTTTAAAAACATATATATATATATATATTTTTTTTTAACAACTGAGAAGGTTCTTAGAGATTTCCTACAGGACCTTCAGGTGGGTAAACTGAGGTTCAGAGCAGCAAGGTGACCTCCCCATGGGTATGCAGCTGGGGACGCGGGGATTTGAACCCAGGTTTCAGAGTCCATAGCTCTGATTCACTGACAAAGGCCATTCAAGAGGGATGCCACAGAAGCTCCCAAGTCTCCCCAGCTCACCTGAGGCCACCCATCTCTTCACTCCCTGTCTGTCATCTCTGTGTAGCCCCTGCTGGAGCTGGAGCCTGCTGTGCACCCCACTGGCTCTCCACAGCCCCCTCCTTCCTGCTGCATTCCAGGAGTGATGGAGTCCACACAACACGAGAAGTCCCCCCCCCCCAGGGCAAACCGTCTCCCCCTCTTCCCCAGCTCAGACCCGTGCTGGAGAGACAGAAAACACGGCATCCCACCAGGTGCTGGAGAGCTTAGCCGCCTAACCCGACAGAGCCTCGGGTCCCCTGCTTTATAAAACGGGATGACGCCTATGACACAGGATGTAGTGGGGATTCCACGAAACAGCGCATGGAGCACCCTCGGCACACTGGCTGGCACTTGCCAGCTCATTCTCAGACAGGCACCCTGGGGTGCCAGGACTCAGGGGTGACATTTGCTGCTCTGCTCTCCTCCACTCTCCTCTGCTAATTGACTCTGCCCATTGTCACCCTGCAGGGGCAGCTTCACACCCACCTCCTGCAGATCTGACTGTAGCAGTGAGAGACTTGGGATAGGACCCTGAAGTGACCCTGCACATAGCTACCCCCCCCCCCTTTAGAATCTGAACCTTGGTCCTTCTTCTTAGTGGCCCTGGGAGGAAGGATGGAAAGACTGAGGCTCTTGGAGGCACTGAATTCCTTCCAGGTCAATCCCAGAATAAGTGAACTTGAACTCAGGTCTCACATCTGGCTCAGCTCACCAGAGGAGGCCCACCGGGGATCACTGCCTTCTGGGAGGTGACACCATGAGTCAGGGTGTGTGATGAGGCTGGGAGTGGGACATCTGGATTCTCAGACTAGAGCTCTAGATGTCACCTCCAGACTCCACCTGAATGCTTAGGATGGCTTCTCAACCACTGTCTCCTAGTCCCTGATCCCCCAGGCTGGCTCAGAGTTGCTACCTTAGGGGAGGGGCAGGGGTGACAGGGAGCAAGTCCTGCGGGTCTCTCTCCTCCTTGGAGAGCCATCAGGTCCAGCTTGCTCAATGGCTCTCTTACCAGGTGCCTGGCGCCTCACTCTCCCCATCTGTCAGTTGGGTCTGACGTTTACCTGGAGGAGTGACTAGCCCAGAAACCAGGCAACAGGCAGAGGCCCCAAGGGACATCCCCCATCGCCCGCAGTGCCTGCCCTGTCGCGCCTCGTACCTTGCTTCTTCCTTCGGTTCAGGGCGAGCATGTCCACCGCGTGGGCGACGAGCAGCAGCAGGCAGAGTGGCGCCCGCATCTGGGCAGCCTGGTCCAGGCGGGCGCGGGGCTCCCCGGGCGACCCGACGGCCCCGGCGGTGGCGCTGGGGCTGCTCTGAGAGCGCGAGAGAGCGGGGCGCATCCGCTGGGCGCGGAGTCGCTCCGCCGCCAGGGACCCGCTGTCCGCCCAGGGGCTGCCGCCAGGTCTAGGGAGGGCTTCGGCGCAGCGGGCACTGCCCCCGCGGGGAGGAGCCGGCGCGCGGGGGCGGCGCGATTGCCCGCGGGGCCGGGCGCAGGGGGGTCGCCTGGCGGGTCCCTGAGCCTGGTCTGTCCTACAACCCATCGCAGCGCCGGGTCCCCGCCCTCCCTCCACCCCATGCCCCCCGCTCCCTCCACCCCATGCCCCCCCCCCGCGCTGCCCTCCGCACGTGGACACAGCCCCGCCAGCCAAGAGGCCCTGACAAGTGCCAAGCGCACACGCACCCGCAGGTACAGACGCACGGACCCGAGAGTCCCTCCGGCCGCATCCTGACCCGCTCTTCGCCTGTGGCCTTCCTTCCTTTCCTCTTTCTGCATCTGCCTCCTGCCCCGAGGGCCACCTCTTCGCGTCTTCTGTTTTCCATCCTGAGCCCTGACTCGGCCCCTTTCCCGGACTTCGTGACTTCACTCTCGCCAGAGTGCATGTCCTTTTCCGCCTCAGTCTCCCTGCCTTCACCTGGCAGGGCCCCTGCCTCTGCCTGGGTCCCATCCCTCTCCACCTCCCTGCCTGTTGGGTGGCCGTCTGCGCGGCGCCTACTGCCCGCCTCTCTCTCTCTTTCAAGAGAGTCCTGAGCCCCTTCTGGCCACTGACCCTGAGTGTTTCCTGCTGCAGCTGTCGGGAGCCTCCACTTTTTTACTCAAAGTGTCCAGCACCTCATAAATTCGCATGTGACAGGTCAGAGGACCTGGACTGTGTTTCCTCCAACCTTATCACCAGGACTGGGGGCAGCTGGTCCCATTTTAACCCTGTCGGTGCCGAATTGCTCCTCCAACCCAACAGCTTCCTCCTGCCTCCAATTGTTCTTCTCACCAAAACAGAGAACAACATGCTAACTATCATTTCCAAGGCCTGTGTGCTTGGTGTTAGGCGACACACTTTATAGATGGTTATTCTACACACAGATTGTTTCTGTCTTGATGAACTACTTTTTAGGGGAGGAAAGGGAAACTCAGAGAGACCAAGTGACTTGCCTAAGACCACACAGCAGGTCAGCTGTCAACTTGGATGCAGTTCTTGCCTCTCCTAGGCACTCTCAAGGCACAGTCCATCGGAAGAGTGAGAGCCTTGGAGGGCCAGAAGAACTCACCCTTGACACTGTCTTGCTGCATAATCTACCTGTGTGGCCTTTTTTTTTTTTTTTTTTTAACCAGGGATTGAACTTAGGGACACGTAACCACTGAGCCACGTCCCCAGCCCTATTTTGTACTTTATTTAGAGACAGGGTCTCACTAAGTTGCTTAGTGCCTTGCAGTTGCATAGGCTGGCTTTGAACTTGCAATCCTCCTGCCTCAGCCTCCCAAGCCACTGGAACTACAGGTGTGCACCACCACACCCAGCTCTTGTGTAGCTTGATCCAAAAGAAACGGAGAGTGTCTCTTCCAGTTCTCCCAATGCAATGAGGGACACTGGAGAATGTCGGGGAGAGGGAAACACAGGGTGTGTGTGATACGGCCCCAGCTGGCCATCCTTCCTGTGGGGCATCACACACACTGGAGGACAACAGGGGTCATTCGATTCCAGCTGTTCCATTTCACAGATGGAGCCACAGAGGCTTCGGGCTTGGGGGTGCCTCCGTCAGGTCAGAGCTGGGGTGGGCATCTCAGTGTCCCAGTGTGCTGACTACAATGGTTTGCAAAGCCACATGGTCTGCCATCTCTGACCCCAGTCTCCTTCCCACCTCATACTTCTCCCCTTTCACCTCAAAGAGCCCCCCTCCTTGCAGTATTTCAGGCCTCTCACCTTGGGGCTTCCACAGAATGGTGGCCTAAGTCCCTTCCCCACTTCCCAGGACTCACTCAGGCCCAGTCCTCTAATGCCTCTCCTTCCCTGGTTCTCAGGCCAGGCCTGGTACCTCCTCCGGGCTTCCCCCATGCCTTCTGACAGTTCTGGTCACACCAGCTGGGAACTATGGTGGCATCTGTCCCTCCCTCTACACTGTCAACTCTTCCCAGCCAGAGACGAGTCCCCCCCCCCCCAGCCCCAAGTCATTTCCGACCCAGGGGGGCAGCATCCACAAGAGCCAGGTCCAAGAGGGACAATGAGTCACGCAGAGACCAGGGCTACTCCAAGCCACACAGCTCTGCAGGATGAAACCCTCTCCCCTTCTCCTAGTTCTCCTCCTGACCCCAGGCCTTCAGCTCCAGCTACCTGGCCTCCTCTTATTCCCCAGACCCCTGTTACGTGTGCACAGGGGTTTTCTGTTCTCTCATCCTGGGAAACCCTTCCCCAGGTGCCCTCAAGGCTTGTTCTGGGTCAGTGCTACTTCTTCAGAGACACCTCCTCTCATGGCACCAGGAAAAACAGCACACAGTTTCCCTTAACACCTTCTCTCGCTTTAGTCTCCGCTGTACCGAGTGCTGCTGGCCTGCTCGTGTGGGGAATGGGCTTGTGGGTGGTTTCCACGAGACAGGAACCTTCTGTTTGATCCCCGTGTGCCTGATCCATGAGGAATTAATATCCGTGTATTGAGTAAAAGAATAGATGAATGGATGAATGAGAACACACTCATCCCTGATTTATTAGGGGACGTCAGGATCCGTTTCCCTTTTAGTTCAATGGCACAGATGGGATTTTGTGACACCTCTTCCAGTCTTTCCAAAATCTGATTTCTAGGGTTCTAAGGTCTGGGGTTCAAGCCCCTCCCGCATGATGCGCAGAGGCGCTGGGATTCTCTGGAGCTACAGTGGGCTATTTGGATTTCTCAGCTGCCCTCCAGGAGGGGACCCAGCACATCAAAACTGAGGAGAGGGGAAGCTGACTCAGTCTCCTCCCTGCCTCACCCTTCTCCCTTTTCACCCCAAATATTCCCCGATGACAGTCCCCAGGGAGGACACTGGGGCTTGTGATGCGGATGGCATGCCCAGGAAGTGTGCATCTTAGGGATGTCAGTTAAGGAAACACTAGACACTGGCAGCAGAGGAGGACAAGCACTCGAAGCTTGGCATGTGTTCCTGATAAGTCAGGCTTCTGTGGGATAACTGGGACTCGGGTTCCCTTCAGCTTGTGCTCCACCCTCTTCAGTTCAGGAGCCCCACCTCATCCACAGTGTCACTTTCCACAGTTTCAGTTAACTGCAGTTGACAGCAGTTTGAAAATATTAAATGGAAAATTCCAGAAACAAACAATAGGTTTTAGACTGTGCACTGTTCTGAGCAGTGTGATGACATCTCACACAGCCTGTTCCATCCAGCCCTGGATGCACACCACCCTTTTGTCCAGCATGTCCACTCTGTATATGCTACTAGCCCGTTAATCACATAACGTTAATCACTAGGTTACCAGACTATTATCAACTATTATCATCTCTCAGTGCTTATGTTCAGTATAACCCTTATTGTTCTTAGTAAATGGCCTCAAAGTGCAAGTGTAGTGATGTTGCCAAAAGAGAACCTGTAAAGTACTTCCTTTAAAAAGAAAAGGTGGTGAGAAATTTTCAGAGAGATCATACTCACATAACTTTTATTATAGTATGTTGTTATAATCATTCTATTTTTTTTTACTAGATATTGTTAATCTCCTACTGTGCCTAACTTATAAATTCAACTTTACCATGGGTGTGTATATATAGGAAAAAATATTATAAAAAGAGTTCAGCACATCTGCAGATTTTCTATGTGGTTTAAAGCTCATTGAGAAGGGGTAGGGCTTGTGGAAGGGATAGAGCTGGTCTACCCACATCCTATTGGCCAGAACTCAGTCACATGACCACGTGAACCCGCAAGGGCAGCTGGGAAATGTAGTCTAGATGTGTGCTGGACTATACCCCAGAGGAAAAGCAAATGAGTCTGGTGAACATCTGGCTCATTGGTCACATTGGGCCCTCATTTCTTGTCCTAGTGATAACAGTTTCTCCTGCATGTATCTTCTGTGGCCCTCACAAGTTCTTTTCGCTAAGCAGCCTGAAGACCTGGATCTTCCACCTGGTGAAGACCAAGCTCTTCCCCAGAACCACCTGAGGGTCCTGCCAAGGTGACCTACTGTTCATATTTTCCAGGGAAGAGTGGTTTCCTGGGATGCAGAGTTCTCTGACGTAGAGTTTGTTGTAAGCACCACCAAGTCAAGATGCCTAACTCCACCACGACCACGAGACTCCGGCACACAGCTCGTTTATGGTTCTGCTCTCTCTCCTCTCCAGCCCTAACTCCCTAGCAACCACTCATCTGTTCTCCATCTCTATAATTATGTTGTACACAAGTTTTTGTTTTATAATGGAATCATGCAGTTTGTATCCTTTTGAGATTGGCTTTCTTAACTCAGCATAATTTCCTTGAGAGCCATTCCATTTTTTGCATGTATTTGTAGTTAGTTGCTTTTTTGTGCTGAGTCATCTTCCAGGGTATGGAGACATTATATCTGTGTAGCCATTCCTACAGTGAAGGGCGCTGGGTAATTTCCAACATTTGGCTATTAACAATAAAGTGGACTTGTGCTTACTTCAGCTACATTTACTAAAAAAAAAAAAAAAAAAAAAAAGAATAAACTACCTTAAATACCTGTGTATAAATTTCTGTATGTTCTCTTCGGTGAAGTGTGTATACATATTTTTTGTACATTTTAAGATTTTTTTTATTGATTTAAAAAAATAAATGACAGCAGAATGCATTACAATTCTCATTACATATATACAGCACGATTTTTCATATTTCTGGTTGTATATAAAGTATTTTGACACCAATTTGTGTCTAAGAATTTTTTTTTAATATTTATTTATTTAGTTATTGGCAGACACACAACATCTTTGTTGGTATGTGGTGCTGAGGATCGAACCCGGGCCGCACGCACGCCAGGCGAGCACGCTACCGCTTGAGCCACATCCCCAGCCCCAAGAATTTCTTTTGGTGTTTTTTTTTAATAGAAAATGTAGATTTATTTGTTATGTTATTACGAAGACAAAACAATTATCATTAGAAGTACTTGGAGGATTTTCATTTCAGTTCACTGTTCTGTTACAGAAAACTAACCTAAGAGGGTGGAAATTAAATGATATAACCTAAGAGGCTATACAGGGTAGACTGGTAAAAGAGGGCAGAAGGAGCAGAAGGTAGCTAGAAACACTCTTGTCAGTGGCAGGATCTGTAGCTAGGATATTTCCCAAGAGGCTACTACAGAGGCCTGAATTAATTAATTTGGCCCCCAAATCAGTAAAAGACTCTTGACTCTGTGGAGAATAACAAAGGCTGATCCCTCTGAGATATTTGCCTTTTCTTCCCACACTCCAAGCTCCTGAGCATGTTTACCACAGGCCTGCTACTGTACAGATGATTCATACAGCAAAGGCAGGAATTATAGGCTTACTCATAGGGTACCTAACACAAAGTTTTGGGGTAAATGATAAACTACAAGTACCCCCTTGGATGAATTAATTCACCTTTGTTAATAAAGTTTGTAGTTCCTTCTGCTGGTGACAACTTGCTGTCTCAATATAGTCTGTCTTGAGAAAGAACTGGTTATATGTTGAGTTTTGGAGAAGGAAAGACTTTCATCAACCCCACTCCAAAGTGGAAGAGGCACCAGGTTCTCTCCTAGTTATAAGCAGAACTTTTAAGCAGCATAAATCATTTTCAGTGATCAACATCCGCATCCTCAAACTGTCCAGCAACTGTTGGTGTGGTATCTACCTCCATCCCATCTTCATAATCTTTTATTGAATCTTCCGTGGGGATCCCAGCCATGTTATAGTGGCTGCTCACAGACTGAGAAAGCATTCCTTCTAATCTCTCCAGTGTAGCTTGCCCTTCTGCTGTTAAATGGGATAATCCTTCTTCATAGGTATAAAATGTAGGAATATCCCCCTGCCCTTGTTCATGTGTTTCCACTTCATATTCTTCTCCATCATAATCATCTGAGTCTTCATCCTCAGGATCTGGATGCAAAGCCTAGCCTTGACACATTGCAGTGAACATCACTTCCAATGCTGATTTATCACTAGGCACAAATCTAAATTCAGTAATAGGTTCAACATCATCATCACTGTTTTCCTCCTCTTCATCAGCAAGAGATTCTTTTGATTCTTCTCCAAATTTGGCATTCACCATAACATACAAATGCTCTCGAGGATAAGCATTTAGGTCCCTGGACACCGCATATAAACTAATGGTGGGGTATTCCAGTGAGAATCCTAATCCAGAACCATCTAACCAAGACAGGTGGCTCTCCGTGATGTAAAGAGTGCCGATACCGAGGCCCTTTCCGTTCAGCACAGCCTCTGTATCTGGCTGCTGTTGCCAAAGCCCCTCATCCTGCTCCGGTGGTGGGAAACTCTTTAGGAAGCTCATTGTACCCGGGAGCATTGAAACAGGTTCTCAGAAAACTAAGACACAGCAATACCCCTGGTGTTTTTGTTTATAGTTGGGCCTTAAGAGTTCCCTGCATATCTTAGAGAGAGAAACTTATGATTTGCAAATATTTTCTCCTGGTCTGTAATTTTCCTTTTCATCTTCTTAGTAGAGTCTTTCACAGAGAAAAGGTGTTTAATTTGTATGGGGCAGGGGCCCACTTTTTTTTTTTCTTGATATGGAACCCGGGTTTGGTGTCAAGTCCAAGAACATTTTCCATTCCTCCGTCTCAAAGACGTTCTCTCCTATTTCTTTCTAAAAAGCTACATAAGTTTACATTTAAGTCTACTTTCCATTTTCAGTTAACTTTTATGTAAGGTGTGAGGTTTAGGTCCAGGTCCATATTTTTACCTGTGAATGTCCCTTTGCTCCAGTGAGATTCCATATAGAAGTTATCCCTACATCCACTGAGTTGCTTTTACTCCTTTGTCAAAAATTAGTTGGGCCCATTTTTGTGGATTTATTTGGGGTTTATCTATTCTTTTCTGTGGATTGTGTACCTTCCTATCTCCCAATACCACACTTTGTTTATTATTGTAACATAAAATCTTGAAATTGATTTGGCCAATCCATCTCAATTAATTCTTAATGTCTTTTTCTAACTATCTTTTCTAGTTCCTTTGACTTCACATCTAAATTTTAGAATATCCTCGTTTATATCTACAAAAAAAAAATCTTGCTAGGAATTTTGTTAGAACTGCATTAAACATGTATATCAATTTGGAGAAAACCGACATTTTACTATGTTCAGCCTTCCAATCCATGAACACGGTAAGTCTATTAATTTTTTTTTGGTGGGGGGGTACCAGGGAGTGAACCCAAGGGGGCTTAACCACTGAACAACATCCCCATCCCTTTTTAGTTTTTATTTTTGAGACAGGGTCTCAAGTTGTTTAGGGCCTCACTAAATTGCTGAGGCTAGCTTTGAATTTATAATCCTCCGGCCTCAGCCTCCCAAGACACTGGGATTACAGGCATGCACCACCACGCCTGGCTCTCTACTCAGATCTTTATTCTTTTTAACATCAGTGTTTTAACATTTGCAGCATAGAAGTTTTCTACATGTACTATTAGATTTATGCCTAAGTATATTCTTTCTTCTTTTAGTAACTGTAAATGCTACTTTGAATTTTGCTGTCCACACATTCACTACTGGTATAGAGAAATACAGTAGAGTTTTGTGGGTTGATCTTGTATCCTGTCAACTTGCTGAATCCACTCATTAGTTCTAGGAGTATTTTTATAGATTTTTTGGGATATTTCTACGTAGACAATGATGTCACCTGCAAATAGGGACACTTTTCTTTCTTTCTGATCTTTGTGCCTTTATTCTTTTTTTCTGCCTCATGGAACTGACTAGAACCGGCCGAATAAGAGTGATGAGAGCAGATGCCCTGGCCTTGTTCTCTCCTTAGTGACAATGCGTTCAGTCCTCAGCCTCAGCATGCAGTTGGCAGGCAGGTTTCTGTGGATGCTCTTAATCAAGTTGAAGAAGTTCCTATTCCTATTTTTTCCTGAGAGTTTTTTTTTTCACGCCTGGATGTTGCATGCTGCCAGACTTTCCCTGTATGTTGACAGAATCATTTCATTTCTCTCCTTTTGCCCACTGATGTGGAGCATGACGTTGATTGCTTTTCAAATACCGACTCGGTCTTCTCATGGTGGAATGAACTTCATGTAGCCATTGGGTTTGATTCTTTTTGTCATTTGTTTAATTGGGTCAGTTCATATTGTGCTAGGGACTTTGGGGAATATTTCCACTAATGATATTGGTCTGTATTTCTTTCGTTGTTGTTCTTTTTGTCTGTCTGTTTTTTTTTTTTTTTTTTTTGGCCCCCAGAGCACCAGAAGAACGAACCGGACCAGAATACACAACTGACCGGTCATTGCAAGGACAGCCACAAGAGCAGTTGGGAACCTACATGCTACACCTGAACAGCGAGATTGTCCTTTCAAAGAAGAGATGTGAGAATATCTGAAGTGTCCTAACATAAAAGCCAAAGTGTCCAGTATAGAATAGGAAATTACCCCCCACAACAAGAATTGGGATAAGAATTTTTAGTGAGAAAATGCAATGAATGGATGCCAATATTAAGATATTGATTGGATTAGACAAAGGAGAATAAAGGGATGGGAATAGGAAAGAAAGTAGAGTGAATCGGACGCATCTTCTCTAGGTTTACATGCGAATATACGAGAGTGTAACTCCACATCGTGTACGACCACAGAATGGGAAGTTATTAGTAATTGTAAATGCTACTTTAAATGTACATATTAAATATCCCTAGCAAAATATACACACTCCATGTGTGGATAATAGGTCAGAATACATTCTCCTGTCATGTATAACTAAAAAAGAACGAATTCAAAAAAGATGAAGATGTTGGGATCATCTGAAAAATATTTTAAAGCATCCATCATAAAAAATGCTTTGGCAAGAAATGATGAATTATCTTGAAACAAATGAAAACATATAAGATCTCAGCAAAGAAATTAGTTATGGGGGCTGGGGATGTGGCTCAAGCGGTAGCGTGCTCGCCTGGCATGCGTGCGGCCCGGGTTCGATCCTCAGCACCACATACCAACAAAGATGTTGTGTCCGCTGAGAACTAAAAAATAAATATTAAAAATTCTCTCTCTCTCTCTCTCTCCCCCCCACTCTCTCTCTTTAAAAAAAAAAAGAAATTAGTTATGAGAAAGAATCAAATTGAAATCATTGAACTGAAACATGCAATAATTGGGAAAAACCCACCCCACTTGCTAATGGACATGAGCGATGACGGACAGATGCCCCGACTCCCTCATCCAGGGGGCAAGAGAGCCCAAGGCACCCAGGACCAAGAGGACCGACCTCCAGCTGCCCGTGGTATGCCGTCGGGATAACCCACTGCTTCCCCTCCTGTTCCGCTCTTTCTGTCTCATGCCATCTTTCTTGGGGTCATTTCCCAATTCTTGACTCAGATCTTGGCATCAGGGTCTGTTTCTTGAAACCTCAAACCAAGACATCTCATCCCCAAGACAACCTCTCAGCAGTGCAGGCCAGACCTAGAGCAGCACCCAACCCGGAGGGAGGTCCTCCTGCGGCTTTGGTGGTGCGACTCAGCCTGCTCCTCATCTGTAAAACAGAGACACTGAGCTAGATCGTCCCTGTTCCCCAGACTGCATCTTGCTCCTCTCTGAAATCAAACTCTGCACCCCGTCTTCACTCCTCGCTCCCTCTGACTTTTCCCAAAGGAAGACAGATGGCCTTGTTCCCGAGGGACGCTCAGGCACACAAAGGAGGTGCTTCCTGCCAGGGTCCCCTCCTGCACCCCCCACCAGTGGAATCGCAGCCTCCATGGAGGGTCGGGTTGTCATTGTTTTAATACTAGTGTGAAATAAATTGAAAAATTACCCATAAAATACAGGTTTTCAGAAGCTGGCTTGAAATTTCTTTCCATAAACAAACAAGTTTAAAGAGATGCCTGAAAAAGCCACCCGCTAATTCTTCCCCCAACCTTTTCATGTCCCGGTGTGGAAATGGGGTCTGCTGGGAGATTTGGCCTCCTGGGCCAGTGCAGGCTACTGGGGGCCACAAGTCACCCCTCGGCCTTTGAGATGACTTATCTCACTCTCATCTGTCTGCTCCACAAAGAACCCCCAATACTCACCCCCGGCCCCCATCCCAGCTCCCAACTCTGCACCCAGTTGAGAACCAAATTGTCCTGATTGGAAGCAGGGATTTCCCAGTTATTCAGTGTGACATCGAGCAAGTTACTTAACCTACCTCAGCTTCAGCTTCCCCACTGCAAAGATGAAGCCAAAACTGTTTCCTAGGGTTGTTAGAGGATGAAATTAGTCAGATGCCCATGCAGTTCTCAGAACATGGAAGCCAGCCGTGCTGCAGGACTGTTCGCTATTATTAGTTTGATAGGCAGAAGAAAAACTAGGATAGAAGAGGAGGTAGGAGGCTTAGTGACATTTGGACTTGTCCACAGTGACCTCTATCCTTTGGGGTGTTCACAGAAATGTCTGCCCAGCACTCTGCAGTTTGCAAGGCTTGCTGGCACCTGCCACCTCATTTGGCCTAATATTTGACCGTGGAAGGATTCAGGACAAGGGTTATGATTACAGAAGACAATACTGAGGTCTCATAGATAAATGGACTCATGCTCTTGGAAAGTGGGAGTGAAAGCCAGGACTCCCTTTTGGTTGTTTGAGGACCTAGAAGGAATCCTGACCCTGGACATACACTGAGCCTTATCCTGGTCTTAGACTGAGCCCTGATCCTGGTCTTAGACTGAGCCTTGATCCTGGTCTTAGACTGAGCCCCATCCTGGTCTTACACTGAGCCCTAATCCTGGTCTTAGACTTGAGCCTTGATCCTGCATCACACACTGGAACTTGAACCTGATCCTAGACCAAATCAGAACCTTGGTTCCAGGGGGGGGCTCTGACCCTATTTTTGATCTCATGTGGCCCCAGTCTTGATCAAGACTAAGTCGGAACCTTGAATATTAATTCACAACAGGCCCTGACTCCAGCCTCAGGCTGATCCCTGATCCTTTCTATAGATGGCGTCCTAATTCTGACCCCACATTGACTTATGATCTTGGTGCCATATTGAGCCCTCTACTCTGGTCCTAGATTAGCCCCCAATGGGAACCTCTAACTTGGAACTCCACTTCTGGTCCCATCCTGGATCTTTCCAATAGACCCAGAGAAAACTGTCAGGACCCTTTGGAGGAAGCCCAGGAGGAGCCAGACGGACAGTCGGTGGCAGGAGGCGGGATCCCCGTCTCACCTCCTGTATTCACAACCCCTCCGGCCCCACCCCGGGGGCACAGCCTCAAAGACCCGAGTCCTCCTGACGCCAGAACTCCGAGGAGTCCCAGTGTCCGGGTGGTTTCCCTTCTGATTATTTAGCCCGGTCGTCTCTGGTTTCCCGTTCGCAGCCCTGGTCAGCCGGGGGCAGTTTTTCTTGCCCCTGTGGCTGAAGTTGAAACGGTATTTCAAACAAAGGAAAAAATTTAAAAACAACAGTGAAAATATTTCCCAAATGTGTTCACTATCAAGTTGATCCCTGGGTAATTGGATGGGGAGGGGGGGAGGGTCAAAGAGGTTCTTCATAATGAGGGGACAGCAGGTCTCTGGTGGCTGGGGAACAGGGACGTGGGCGTCAGCCTGGCTCTTGGTCTGCGTGTGGTGGTGATGGGTGTGGAGAAGACGGAGGCGGGACCTTGGCCTGAGAAGGCGAAGGAGAAAAGCCGCGGTCAAGCCTCAGGAAGGAACGGACACCAGAGCTGCCCCTTGCTGGGTGACCTTCCCTCCCAGCCTCACGTCTTCCTCCACTAAATGGGTCAAGGGGAGCAAGGTGTCTTTAACGCACCCAGCACAAGTGCTGACCTTGAACCGATGCAAGTGATAGTTGTTGCCATAGTAATTATTTGCCTCAGCTGAGAGGCACTGAGGCTCAATGGACCATGGAGACCAGCCAGATAGCGGTTCTGTCGCTTCCTATGTATGTGACCTTGAGCATGTTACTGAACCACTATGTGCCTCAGTTTCCTCATCTGTACAGGGGCTTGACCAGTCTGAGGATTAAGGGATTCAATATGCCCAAAGCACCTAGAACTTTGCCAGGTGCCCAACAGGTGTGAGCTCTTAGTATCTGTTCAAAAATATTTCATGCAGACCTACAATGTGCAGCCTGCAGGGAGAGGACTTCACATGAGGTGCAGGGAGGGGCACTGGGCGCCCATGTCCTCCTGCCCCGTACCTCTTACTTCAATTCCTGCCATTAGTCACTCACGGATGGATTCATTCCTTCATCCATTACCAAGCACCCACTGTGTGCGGGCAGAGTGAGAGCTCAAGACACAGTCCTCGTGGCCTGGCAGGGACACAGAGAAGCAGAGCCTGTGTTTCAACAAAGTTAGGTTCTGACTTCCAGGCCTGTGGGGGGAGGGGTCCTGGGTGCCCCAGGCAGTGCCCGACAGGCCGGCTGGACTGGGCACCTGCAGGCTCCCTGGGGTTAGACTCCTCCATTCAGCAAGTCTTTCCTGAGCCCTGGTCCCTGGGCCGAGGATCTGGCCAACGCACTGTGTTTCATCCATCTGGCTGGGCCACTCCCCGTAGGTCCTGGGGCGGTCCCCAGACCAGTAGGTCTAGAACCAGAATCAGCCTCCCCGGTCTCCTGGCTTCTGACCTGGGTTGCATCTGTCTGTGGAGGCTGGGCCTCCCCCTCAGGCACCTGCTCCCTAACCCCCTGAATGCAGCCTGCCCCCAACCCGACCCCAACACACAACTGCTCAACTGTGACTCCTAACGGACTGCTGCGTCACCCCACCTGTAGCACATGCTGTCACTGCCCTGTCTCTGTCCCCTCAGCCTTCACCTTTCCACGCCCAAGGAGCCTTCTGCAAACCCCCCTGCCTACGGCTGAAGGTGCTGGGGGCTGGTGTCTGCCAGCAGCCCTCAGCCACCGACTACCGGGAAGTGGTGGGTAAGCAGCCCCGTCCCGGCTGGGGGCGCCTAGGATGATGCTCTTCTCTGCCTGCAGAGGGCCCCAGCCCCCCCACCCCCACCCCCAACAACGCATCAGTGGCTTTGATGACTCACTCTCTTCATGGCCTCAGGGCCACAAAGGTTTTTTTTTTTTTTTTTTTTTTTTAATATTTATTTTTTAGTTCTCGGCGGACACAACATCTTTGTTGGTATGTGGTGCTGAGGATCGAACCCGGGCCGCACGCATGCCAGGCGAGCGCGCTACCGCTTGAGCCACCTCCCCAGCCCCCACAAAGGTTTTTGAAGGCCACAGCGGCTCTCCCCAGGGTCTTCCCAGGAGCCTCTCCAACTCTGTTCAAGAAGCTCTGGTCTCAGGATGGCGTCCCATCCTGGACCTTCAAGGCCCCGACCTGCTGACCTCCCTACCGTGTGTCCACCTTCCACACTTGGCTCCCGCTCTTCCCTGTGGCCTCAAACAAGCCTCCATTTTGCTGGCCTTGAGTTGTACCTACTCTCCAAGACTCCGGCCATGTTCCCTTCCCAGGAAACCTTCCGACCTCTTTAATCCTGGAGTCTCGCTGCAGCCGCGAGAGACGGCTTGGGCATAAATGGTGCCTTGAGCTTTACTTGATCTGTTCCTCTAAACGTGGTTGAGATTCCTCCATGCCTGTCCCTGAGAGCTGGGGACAAGGGATGCCCCAGTACTGACCCTGCCCTGAGATCGAGCAGTCCAATGGAGGGATACAGGAGAGGGAATTGGCAAGACCAGTAACTCACCGAGAAACACAAGGATCCTTTATTCTAGTAGCTTGAAATGAAAGTTGGTCAGAGGGAGACCGAAGCCCTCCGCCGGTTTAGACAGCAGTTTCGTTGGCACACAGTGACATAAGTTTGTCAGGTATGGCTGCTCTGCACAAAAGTGGCAGAGTGATTGTGACCTATGACCGTGAAGACGACAAGATTTACTGTATAGACCCTTACAGGAAAAGTTCACTGGCTTGAACATCAGTAATTGATGATTGACTCACAACAGCTCCCGAGGACCAGGGATTCGGGAGGGAGGCCTTAGTGGGTGGTTCTGGCTGGAGGTCCCTCGGGAGGTTTAGTCTGGGGGTCAGTTGGGACTGCACACGCCAGAGATTTGCTGGGGCTGGGGGACCTGCCTCCATGGGGACAGGTATGTGGCCAGGGGGTGGGTGCTGGCCCAGAGCTGGGCTCTCAGTCCTCTTCCTGTGGACCTCCCCTGGGCTACTCCAGCCTCCTCACAACATGGCGACTGGTTCCCTGGAGAGGGCCTCCATGCTCAGCCTTCATACCCACTCATTTAGCCCTCACAACCTCCCTAAGGAACAGAACCGTGATTAGCAGAGGAAGCCCCAGCTCAGGCAGGGGAAGCAACTTGCCCGAGTCAAGGTCAAAGCTAGGACTGGACCCCAGTCCTGGCTCCAGAGCCCTGTTCTCAGCCGTGGGTCCTCTTTCTTACTTCAGAGTCCCGCCGTGGCCACATTTCCTCCCGTTTCCAGTCTCAGGCTTGAGCTTCCTGCTCTCCCACCTGGAGACAGTCAGAGGGGCCACGCCTTCTGCTGAGCTTCCTTGGTTTGACCCCCTCAGCTGACCTCAGCTGTCCTCTTCCCAGTCTCTTGGATGATGGAGATGCACAGAAGGACCCCAGAGCCACGGGAAGGCCCTAGACACGCCTCAAAGTACTAGAAATGGCACCTTCTGGCCAAGCCCTATTGCTGATAAATCAACAAGGTTAATAATAATAATAATAATAATAATAATAATAATAGTAATAATAATGATAATAGTTATTATTATTACTACTTTTGTGGATCCCTCTACATCCACAAATGCCTGGCCCTTGGTGTCAGGGGGACTGGTTTGATTCCTGCTTGGTCTCTGCTGACATGTGTCCATGGGAGGCCTTGGTCTTCCCCTTTGGCCTCAGCCTCAGTTCAGCTCCAGCAGGTCAGGGAACATCGTACTGTCCCGTTTTGGACGTCATACTAGGTGCATAATAATTGCTAGGCTCATGGTGCAAAGAGCATTCAGCTCACTTGCTGGTAAAGAAGGCGAGGGGTTGAGATTCAGGACCATCACACGGAAGCTCTCGCCCTGATCAACAGAGAAGAAGCAGGCATCCAAGGGAAGGAGCCGTCTTACCATCGGATCTCAGTGGCCCATGGGGAGGAACCCATTGTGTGTGTCCTGGGATGTGTGACCAGGGGCTCAGAAACTCAGCCGACTTCACACAGGGAGTGGGAGGGGACGGGAGCAAGGGCCAGGGTCCGACTGCAAAATCCAGTGACCTTTCCTTGCTACTCATTGGCCCAGCCTCCCACCCGTGACCAGCCAGCGTCCCATCGAAGACCAGCCAGCCTCTCTGCCCCCCATTTATTCCACGGTTGCTGAGCACCTACCACATCACTAATCCAGGGACTGAGGCAGGACTCTGAGCTGGACAGAGTCCTGCCCCACACAGCTCACATTCTGGTTGTGGAAATAGTCAAACAAACCACGTCATACATGAGCTGTGACATCACAGTGCTAAGGCCAGTGGTAGCCAGGAAAGTCCTGACTGACCAGGCGACTGTTGAGCAGGTACCTGAGAAAAGGGAGAGATCGAGCCCACAACAACGTGGGAGAGGAGCATTCTGGGTAGAGGGAACAGCTGTGCAAAGGCCCTGAGGTGGAATGAGCTTGATGCGCCAGTGTCGATAGAACAGGGCGGAGGAAAGAGGCGGAGGAGGCCAGGCTGGGTCACGGCAGCCCTCACCAGGCCCGTCCTGTGGGGAACTGGACTTTATTCTGAGTGAGTTGGCTCACGGGTCTCCCCAGGGCTGGAACAGCCACAGAGTGCTGAACACAGTGCTCCCTGACCCTCCTTGGCCAGCTGGCCTCCTGGTTTTCTCACCTGGGGCCAGAAATGGAAGTTTAGGAGGCCAAGATTTGGCGCTGAGGTCTGCAGGAGGTGAGGCTGCCTGCCAGGTGAAGAAGAGAGGGGTGACCGTGACCAAGCACCATTCCCCTACCATCGTACAGAAGAGTAAGCCAAGGCTCAGAGAGGTCATGCAGCTTGCTTGAGGTCACACAGCCAGGAGTTGGCACCAGAATCACTCAACTCTTAAGTCCCTGTTCCAGTTTGGATCCTGAATGTCCCTCAAAGGTCTCTGTTTGAAATCTTGGTCCTCGGGGGTGGTGCTCTTGGGAAGTGATGGGACTTTTGAGAGGTGGGGCCTAGTGGGAGGTTCTTAAGGCATCGAGGGCATGCTCTGCAAAGGGACTGTGGGACCCCAGTCTCTTCCTCTTCCTCTTTTGCTTCCTGGTCTTTGAGGTGAGCAGCTTGCTTGCTTGTGCTCCCCACCATTGCCCTCTGGCCCTCACATCAAGGCCTGAAAGCAGTGTGTTCAACCAGTCACAAGCTGGAAACTGGAACCCTGAGCCAAAACAAACCTTCTGTCTCTATAAGTGGATTATCTCAGATATTTTGTTATAGTGACAGAAAGCTGACCAACACAGTCCCCTATCAAATCCTTCAAAACAGAAATGGTTTGTTACCCTCAGAAGGAAAGGCCCTGTGGATTCACTCACTCCCCTGGGAAGAAGCTCCCACCACCTCTCTGCCAATGGACAAACAGAGGCTCAGAGAAGACACACCTGTGGTCACACAGCTTAGAGACGCCGAAGCCAGGACATTCAAACTCGCTTCTTCTAGTCCCACTCGGTGTGGTAGGAAAGGGAAAGGCCCACGGTCTCCTCTGCAGTTTTAGTAGCTTGACGGCAGATGTGTTCTGTGACTGCTGGCTGTAGAACAAAAGCAACCTTGTCACTGTACTTTGGGACATGAGCCGAGGACTTCTCAGCGTCCACCTTGGGTCAATGAGTGCCCAACAGGCCTAGCCAATAGCAAAGGAGGGACTTCTTCATTCATCAATAGGCATCGTCACAGGTCGATCGATTGATTTCCATGTCCCTGTGGCACAGAGGGCTTGAGGCGTCCCAGGGAAGGAGTGATGGCTGGGAGCCGGTCATCTCCTCTCACTGGGGACATGAAGGAGAAAAACCCCAGCTGTTCCATCGCTGAGGACTAAATTCTGGGTATGGAAGTAATTCTGCTAAGGCTGGCCTCCCAGAGCACATTCCAAATGCTTTCTGTATTTTCAGATTTAATTGGGAGTCATTTCTGTCATGTGAATCATCACTTAATAATCGCAGGGGCGTGTGTATTAGAGGATGGGTGGAAAGAGGACAGGACCCTTGGACAACTCAGATCCCAGTTCTTGGAGACTCTGGCTGTGTGATCTTGGGGGAGCCACTTTCCCTTTCTGAACTTTAGTCTCCTTGTCTGTAAATTAGTATTGACTTGACAGCAGTTGACAGGGGTGGGGACACTAAAGCAGATTGGGCACATTAAAAATGCAGGCAAGCACACTGTGGGTGACTAATAGTCATGGCCTCCATTTCCTGGGGACCCGGATAGGTGTGTCCTTTGCCTTCTCCACTGGGAACTTTGACCTCTCTGAGCCCCCGAGCCACCCCTTGGAAGGTGCATCTCAGTCAAAACCAATGCACCCGCAGGCAGCAGCGCCCCCCTCTTCTGGCCGAGCTGGGCACAGTCACGGCTGTAAGAAAGGCTGGCGTCTGGCGAGGTGACAGGAAGGGGCAGGCACAAGACCAGAGCGGGCAGGCGGGTGAGCTGAACGACGCCCCCCCAGGCCACTGAGAGCTCAGGGGTGGGAGAAAGACAAGTCCCCGTTACAGAGAGGCCAGAGTCCGTCCTGGGGGCTGTGCACTTGGGACCAGCATCGCTTTCCTCCCCGTGGGGAGCCCTCTGCTTCTCAGGTCATCTCCACATGTGCCCACCTGTCACTTCCCAGCCCCTTCCCCGTCTCTGGGGGACTCTCCTCTGGTCCAGGATTCTGAATGCCCAACGCTCTGCACGCAAGGGAGGGCCTTCCAGGCAGGGCCAATCAGAATCCTTCCTGTTGTTGGGGCCTAGGGGAGGGGCTCCCTCTTTATACTATCGGGGTGTAGCCTTGGGTCTGCTGGTGCTGCATTTACCTCTCATGGAATGAAGCTGTCTGAAGCAGGACAGGACGATCTCACCAAGCAAAGAGAGGCAGAGAAGCCAAGCTGAGTGTGCAGGGAGAGAGAGCCCCCTTTCCCCTGTGCCTGGATCAAGCCATGCCTGCAGCCCATTGAGTTTGCCCCTTTTGTGGATAAGCAATTCCCTTTGCTTATTTAACAGGATTTCTTTCACTGGACAAAAAAAGAATTTTGGCAAATACCATCCATACCTGAGGATGGTTCCCCTCTTCAGATACAGAACCACTAGGCATGGAGAGTCAGTCTGTACATCACTGACTCCCGGCGGCCCTGACTCAAATTGCTGCCTCTCCTGGAGTAGCATCGTGCCTGCTGTGAGCAGGAAATAAAATAATTTATTTGTGTCCCACCATGTTGTAATAATAATAATAATAATAATATTAAACAAAATTTAGTTATCTGTTTATTGCAGACGTAATAAAACCAGAGACCAAGAGAAGGAAAGAAGAATGAAATTGTGAGAAGAAACCGAGGGAAGCTCAGGGGGCAGCCAGGTTATTGAGCACCTGCTGGGACGGCTGGACAGTTGCTAGAGGTGGATGGAGACATTCGCTGTGGGACTCCCTGTGGCCATGGCAAGAAAAAGGAAGCACGTTGCATGGATTCATGGGGGTGGGGACACACACACACACACACACACACACACACACACACACAAATAAGAAGCCTAACTTTTCCTGGAATAAATGATTGAAATAAATTTCGTCATGGTTCCCCATCAAAAGGACTTTGTGAAACTCCCTGAGCAAAGATAAAAGGCAAGCGACCGGCTGGAGCGAAGAGTCACAGCGAGTTAATAGTCAGAGGATTGAAATCCACAATAAATCAGGACCTCCTGCAAGTTAGCAAGGGAGACAAAACACCCCATCCTAAAGGGGCAAAGGGGAGCCCAGGCGCAGCTCACCACAGGAGGGGCAGCTGTCGGATTAGCAAAGATCTAAAGATTGGGTGGGAGGGGGTCAGGGGAACGCGCACACTCAGACACCTTCATTCATCTTAATGCTTCACATGACTTGGGATAGGGTGTGTTTATGTCTTTACTTGTTTGAGGCTATTTCCCCAACCAGACTGAGCTCCATGAGGTGAGGGCTTCCTCTTGTTCACTGCTGCATTCCCAGAACTAGAAGCAAGGTGCCCGGAGGAGGCGGTCAATGACAATATGATTAAGTGCAAGAATGAATGAACGGACGCGTGTAAGCCAGGGTGACATTTTGGTGGGCAATTTGGCAATAGCTTTTAGGATTTAAATGCACACACGTTGATTCAGAAAATCCCTCCTTTAGCCATTTGCTCAATGGAAACATAACAAGGCTCCAAGGAATAGGCAGAAGAATGCTCCTCGCAGCGTTGCTTAAATGGCAAAGCTGGAAATGACCTCAACACCCAGCAACACGACGCTAATGAAGTTAGTTATGGTATATCCTCACTGTGGAGTACCATGTGTGTTTTAAAAAGGAGCTCAGGGCTGGGTGGGGGGTGTCCTTAAGTGGTAGAGCATGTGCTTAGCACGCGCCAGGTCCTGGGTTCAATCCTCAGCAGCAAAGGGGTGAGGGAGGGAAAAGAAAACAGATGTTTTATACGGATGTGGTTGGCTCTCTAAGACATGTTATTAAAAGAAAATAGCAAGTCACAGAACAAGCATGTAACATTTAAGGGACAAACAAAACAAATTCCATCTAGATAACTATCATCCGTCTGTGTACTCACCCACCCCATCCACCCATCCATCCTTCCATCATCCATCCACCCATCCATCCATCCACCCACCCATCCATCTGTCCACCTATCCACCCACCCACTCATCCATCTGTCCACCCATCCATCCATCCATCTGTTCACCCACCACCCACCCACCCATCTATCTGTCCACCCATCCACCCATCCATCTGTTCACCCACCATCCACCCATTCATCCATCCATCCATCCTTCCATAATCCACCCATCCATCCACCCACCCACCCACCCATCCATCCACCCATCCATCCTTCCATCATCCATCCACCCACCCATCCATCCATCCATCCATCCATCCATTCACCCACCACCCACCCACCCATCCATCTGTCCACCCACCCGTCCACCCACCCACCCATCCATCCTCCCATCACCCATCCATCCTCCCATCACCCATCCACCCATCCACCCATCCCCTAGAATCATAAACAAATAGAAAAATATCTTGGAAGCAAACAGAGAACCGTTAACAGTAGCAATTCCAGAAAGGAGGGAATAAAACAGGAGATAGGCTATTTTTCATTTAGAAATGTATTTGGGAGTGATATTTTTTAAAAATGTGTGCAGGTGGGTGTGCAAGTTGGTAAAACTCCACAATCCCTACACACCCCTGGAACTGGCAGTTGTATGGAGGAAGAGGCCATTGCCAACCTTCCGCTGTCCTCTGGAGGATAATGATCACTGCCCTTCTGTTACCTTTGTCACCCCAGGTGAGTTTTGTCAACTTTGGAGTTTAATATGGATGAGATCATAAGGTAAATGTCATTTTGTTTCTTTGTTCTTTGGGGGCAACATTCTGCTATGATTTTTCTTTTTTATTTTTTTGCTAATATATTTCTGTACCTTTCAAATATTCAGAGAGATATATCATTTGTGTTATCATATGTGAGTCGGATAATTACAATGCATTACACAAAATCGACCAACACCGACACTGTGATGCAGTGGCGGGGGAGGGGGGTCACAAGATGGGGCAGGTGACCTGTGTGGTTGCATAGGTCTGCTTGGCTACTCTTTCCAGACCCCCTTATCCTAGAGCAGGTGCTTGGAGTTCCGGAATCTGTTTTGTGGGGTTTCTTTGAGCTGTGGTTGGGGCTGTGGTGAGACTCGGCCAAGGGTGCTCATTTTCCTGAACAACACCTTCCATATGTCACATTCCGCCCTGAGGCTCCAGACACACCACACACGTTTGCAGGCTCAGTTCAAACTCACGAGACAACCCAGAGAGGAGATGCTTTGACAGCAGGGTTCAGGCTCAGCTCTGTCTGACTCAGATCCTGAACCCCTGGCCCTGTGTTTTAGCACTCAGGGGGATGCCAAATGTGCATCCAAGGAAAAGACAAAGCCTCGCTGACCAAACATGCATCTGCACAGAAATCCACAGCCCGGGGGGGGGGGGGGGGGGCGCTGGCAGGGCCGGGTGTGGCATGAAGAGAATGGGATGGTGGTGGCTCTGGGGCAGCAGGGGACAGGGATGCAAAGTGAAAAGAAAGATCTGCTCGCTGGAAGGAGGGAGGAAGCAGCGTGGATGGGCAGCCGGAGGTCAGGAGATCTGAGTGCCATCCTAGCCCTTCCTGTCCTAAGTGGCCTCCGTGTCTGCCTCTAGTCGTGGGGAGATAGGCTTGAACATCCCTCTGTCCTCTGTCACCTGTGATCCTTCCTATGCATTTCCAGCAGTATTCCAGGACAGCCGTATGAGCTGATGGTCAACGTTTAAGGTAAATCACATTTTGTTCATGCACATACACTTATGCATGTGTATTTATTTCTGGTTACTTCTTCTTTCTCCTTTTCTCCTCTGTTTTCTTTCTTCTTCAACTAGGTTAGATACATATGTACAAAACAACAGCACAGAAGTGTACCCTGGAGAAGGCAGCTCCCCCTGGCACCCGTCTCCTGACCTCCCACAGCCCCGTCCCAGGCAGCAGCAACTGTTAGCAATTTCTATCTCGAATTTTTACTCAAAAATGGTTGATTGCTTTATGAGCACAGGGACATCATTCTCCCGGCTTTGTTTCTTTATGAAAGGGTGACACACTCACGGGGCTCCCCACTGTTTGCCACCCCTCCTGGAGATCAGTCTTCAACACCTTTGGAGAGCCTGCGGCTTCTTCTTAACATCTGCCTAAACTCCACAGTGGAGCTGCTGGGTTCCCTCTTGATAGACGTTTTGGTTGTTTCCTGTCGTTACCAGGAAGATTCCACATTGCTTTGCAAATACTTGAGAACATGCAGAATAAATTCTAAGACGCAGAATCAGTGGGGCAAAGGGAATATGTATTTCTTTGTAACCAGGAAGATTGGCCAAATGGCCTTGGAACTGCAACCGGTGAAACAGGCGGCCTCTTCCCTCCCACAGGCAGACACCCCACACTTGCTCTCTAATCTGTGGTCTGAGTTCCAGCTTTGTCAGCAGGCTCAGCAATGTCCCTTTGGGAATTTTTTTTTTTTCAGTGTAGGATGCAGTTCAGGACCCATATTGCATTTATTTGCTGTGACTCTTTGGCCTGTCTTTCTGTGACTTTCATGATTATTGATTTTAAAAAAAAGCATGGGTTCGTTGTTTTAAGGAAAGTTATGTCCCTCAATTTGGGTTTGTATGATATTTCCTCAATATTAAATTAAGGTGTGCATCTAGGGCAGAAATATCTTGGAATGCCTTAGAAGTGATGTCGTATTTCTCTCAGTGCTTTGCATCAGAAGCTATGTGAATTAATCCACTGATCTGGATTCACTGGGTGGTAACTGTAGTCAGGTGTGGCTGGAGGATGTAAACCTTTGGGGTTTATATTTTGTAACTGGTGAGTGGATTGTTGTCTCTCTCTCTCTCTCTCTCTCTCTCTCTCTCTCTCTTTCTCTCTCCTTCCTGGTTGCTATTCCTGAGCTGCTTTCCTCTGCTCTGCCCTTCTGCCATGATGTTGGCCTCACCTAGGGCCCAGTGGAGTCAGCCCGGCATGGACCAAACCTCTGAAACCAGGAGCTACAGTAACTCTTCCTGCTCTGAGTTGTTTTGCTTTGGGTCACAACAATGAAAAGGCTAACCAACACACCCTGCGTGGCACAATCGGGGGGCGCTGCACACTTTTGAGAGGGGCTCAGTGGAAGGTGGTCAGGTCCCCAGGGGAGTGTCCTGGAGGATGTCCTGGGTCTCTGGCCTGCCCTCCTCTTCACCTTTGCCTCCTGGTCATACGGCCAGCTCCCACTGCTCTGTGCTGACTCACCGCAGGCCCAAAGTGAGATGGACAATTAATGGATCGTGGGCTGGAATCTCCAAATCTGTGAGCCAAGATGGACCTTTTCTAAGTTGATTATCTCAGGTATTTTACTGATGCTGTCTGCAAAATACCAGGCCCCAGGGGACCCCACTGCCTCATGTCCTAGATGTCCCTGGCGGAGAGGGGGAGGAGTGCTCCAGGGGTGCGGACAGGCAGGCCAGGGCTTAACAGGAAGTTCTGAGGCCACGTCAGCCCCTCAGCCCACATCACATGCAGTGAGTTTCTGCAGGGGACCTGCAGAGTCCTGGGAGGGGGTCTACCGTGGGCGACCTGACCTCTTCTCCCACACTAGGACATCCTTGGTGCTGGCTGGAGAGGGGCAGCTGGGTCCGCGTGTCCACTCTGGCACGTGGTAGCTGTGGGATCTTCAGGGGATGACTCCTCTCTGGACCTCAACTTTTCCTCCATAAAATGAGGAGAGTCCTCCTGGCAGCCCTGCATCCCGCAAGACCACTGCAGGGACCGCTGTGAGCAGAGCGGGTGGGAGAGGGCTTTTCAGGGAGTCCTGCCCACTTGTAGGGGCCACTCTTATTAAGGGGGACATAAAATCTTATTGAGAAAAAAAAATCCCCAAGAACAAGCTATCCTGTGGCTTTAAAAGACGACCAGAGAGTGGGCAGCCTTCATGCATGAAGTGGCCTCTGCTCCTCCTCTACCTGCCAGGCTCCCGCACGCTCCAGGGAGGCAACACCCCCCACAAAGCCCCCCAGGCTGCACTGGGTCCCCCACCTTGGCTCTCAGTGACTGACACGCTCGATTCCCCTGAAGTCTCCTGGCTTTCCGTCTGGACTTGCTCTGGGTAGAGACGTCCCTGGTTCCTCCGGGAATCTCTAGCTCTTCTCACCCAGCCGAGCACATGCGAGGGACCCAGGGCCGAGCAGACCTAGAGGTAAAACGCGGGGCTGGGGTTGGGGAGAGCCAGAGGCAGCAAGCTCCGTCTCCACACCTCGAGCTTCTCCAGGTGACCTTCTCCGTCGGGGCTGCAGTGAGGTGGGTCTACCCTGGTCTCCAGGCCACCGGAACTCTCCTGCAGGTAGCCTGACTCGTCCTGGCCTCTCAGCACTTTCCTGGGTTTGGCTTTAGAAGTTCCGTCTCCCAGGTACACTGGGGCCACTGGTCACCTTCCCCTGTCTGTGAATCTCCATGGGGGGACATGGAGGCTGCCCACCTCCTGGACATCACCCTCTCCTTCTGTCCCTCCCTCCCATCTCTCAGAACAGACACTGACCCTGGCTGACATTTTCCCAGCCTCCTTTGTGCTTAGGGTGGCCATCTGACCAGGGTTGACCCAGGAGATGAAAGAGGAGGTCTGCGGGGACCCTCTGGGCTAGGGTCACGCTGTCTACCGGGACCCCCTCTTGTTTCCTGCTCCTGAACACTGTCATCTGAGGTTGGGACTTGAGCTGTGATGGCCATCTTGGGACCCTCTTGGCACACTCAGAGGGTGGCAGAGAGAAGGATCCCAGGAGCCGGGCACCTCGGGGACATTAATGACCCTCTGAACACCCTGGAGCTACAGAGTCCTTATTAGGTTGGATGACAATAAATTCCCTTGGATCTTACAACCTTTTCTATTAAGAAAATATTTTACTTTTTAATTATTGCTTTAATTGTGCATTTTGATAGGCGCTGTCTGACAATTTGCCAACGTTGCTCTCTGCTACCAAACACTTAAAAACCTTATAAAATACATAACAATTGCACGCATTTCTGAAGCTCAGTGCGCCATTTCTACCCGTGAATTCAATTGTGTGTTGATCAAATCAGGGGAACGGACATTCCAAGTTCCTTACCACTGCTTTGAGTTTGGGGGCTCTGAGCGCCTCTCTCGTAGCTGTTCATAAAACACATAAAAGGCGATTGTGAATGACAGGCAACCCACGACAGCTTATTACTTCTCCAGAGTTTTGGTACCTATTATCCATTAGGAAAATACATTAATAATCTCAGTCGTCATGACCTAGGATGACTCAGAACACAGAAAACATCATTAACAAAAGAAAAGATTACCCTGCAGGACTCCATGAAAATGAAGATTTCCATTTGTTCACAGGTCAGGCTTTGAAATGACGGGGCAGGGAGGGGAGAAGCAGTTGGGAAGGAGGCCCAAGGACACACCTGGGGTATCAAGTCTAGGGGGTTGGTACAGGTGGGAAAAATTCCTTGAGTTGCAAAGGTCAAGATTTGGGCCCTTCAGTTCATGTGCTGCCTCGTCATCAGGTAAGTCTCGAGTTAGTTTTCGTAGCCACTATTCAGAGGTTTTCTGAAGCACAGGTACAGATGGATGGTCCCCTACTCCAGTGTCAGCTGTTAATAACGACCCGTGTGGCTGGAGCCCGTTTAGTCAGGCACCTTGTTCCTTGCAGCCTAGAGCACTCCTAATGTACTCCCAACCCACCTTGGGGGTCAGCAGGGGAGAAGGTGTTGGGGCCGGATGGCATTCTCACAGCAGGCAGAGCACCTTCATACCTCACCCCAAGTCCTAGTGGGGAGGGTTTGTTGGTTTCATCAGACAGATGACCAGACTGAGGTCCAGAGAACTGCACTGACCTGCCCAGTCACGCAGTGAGCCTGTGGCCAATCTGGGAGTTAGGCCCAAGGTTGTTTCACTCCAAATCCAAGCCCAGTGTGGTGACACGCACCTGTAGTCCCAGCTACAGGGGAGGCTGAGGTTTTGAGGTTCAGTTGAACCCATGAGGCTGAGACCAGCCTGGGCAACTTAGCAAGACCCTACCTCAAGAAAATAACAACAACAACAAAACCCTGAGTACTTTCCTCTTCACTTCTTTCACCTCTGGACACATCTATCAATAAACATTTGTTGAGCTCCTGTTGTATACACTTCAGGGAAACATTTTCTGGTCTCCATGGAGCTTATGGTCTAGGAGAAGAGCAAGGATTTTCTCTAATAATGATAATTATTAACTTTGAAAGGTACCTACATTTATTGAGCACCTGCCCTAGACCAGAATTTCCAAAGTGGAGTCCACATACATACTGGGGGATGTACTTCATTGAATTGCCAGAAAAATAATCAGTAATTATATCTATACATTTGATCTAATCTTTTAAACATTTCTATTTTGTGTGGATTATATAAGATAATAATAAGCCCTACCCAAGGTGGTAGTGGTGGGAGGTGGCAGGAGCAGGGTCGGGCACTGGGTCACCCTCCAATGGAACTGGGAAGTCCATCACATGGTTCCAGGGAGACCCTTAGGCCTGATCCCAAGTTCATTTGGATACTTTTCAACCTGTCTTCTGGAATTCACCTTCATATTTCCAAATCTAATTAACCTGTAGCTCTTCACGGACCCATTTCAGACACCACACATTCATTTACTGTTATAAAGGAGGGATTTTAGCTTGATTATACTCATTTCCTCCCCCCATCCTCCTAATAGAGCCAAGATCAAGATTTTATTAGTTTCTCATTCATCGTCAAGGTCATTATCATGACTATGAAAATACCGTCTCCTGCTAAGTCCTGCCCGTAACAATATTTCCTTTCTCTAAAACTTCCAGTTCTTTTTCCTTAAATTATAATTGCCTTTTAAAAGTAGTTTTCTTTGAACATTTAACCCAAGCCTCCCGTCACCCTGAACACACCCTATAAAACACCGCTCAGCACGACTTCCTCGCGGACAAATCTGTCTGATAATTTAATGTTGCTGCCATGATTTTTTTCTTCTTCTTCTCTTTTCAGGGCCTACCCACCCGGACGTGATTTGCTCTCAGCTGGTGGCACAGAGAGCCCCGGAAACCCTCTGGTCTCTGCTGCGTTGAAACCACAGACTCCTGTGTCTCAGCTCGTCCTAGGAGACTTATAAAACGAAGATGGTAAGAAACCCAACCCCACACCCCAGGCCCCTGTCCAAGCTCTGCCCACAGACTCTGGTCACGTGACTTGCTTTGGCCAATAGGATGATAGTGAATGTGTCACAAGCAGAAGCTGGGAAGTGTCTTGTGCCTCTGGCCTGGTGCCCTCTCACAGTTCTGGGGAACCAATGTCCACCACCTGGCTGGCATGCACCCAGGCTTATTTCCTGGAGGGTCAGAGACCCAAGACTAAGCCCCGTCTGTTACCCCAGATGACATCATCCAGCCACCAGACAAGCGCATGATACCATCAACACCAGCCATCCACAGGACATGAGAGAGGCCAGTGAAAGCCACATGGGGCCCGTTCAGACCAGTCAACCAGAGGTCGTTGGGTAACTTCAGAGTGGAGTGTAAGCCACTGAGTTTTGAGGCAGTTTGCTGCACAGAATAATGTAAGTTCAGAGCCTCTTTCTGATAAAGCACATTCATGTCCCATCAGCAGGACCACTTTAAAACATGTCCACAAATCCTTGACATTTGTCCCATTTGTCCTGTAACAACCTCCCCTGCTTGAGCCTTGGCCAGCCTTAGGAATGCAGCAAAAGGGACACTGCATAATCTTTGATGCTAGATTGGAACATGCAGGGCACTTTCCACGTGGCTCTCTGGGGGCATTTGCTCCAGGGGAAGCCAGCTACCCCATTAAGACCACCATGCCAGAAAGGCCACACACAAACATGCCCAGCAACCCTCTGAGCTGAGACCAGCCTCCAGCCATCCCTGCCAAAGGCACCAGACCTGTAAGTGACATCCTCTTGAACCCTCCTGACCATCTCATCCATCAGCTGGATGCCACCTGGTGAGCTCCATCAACACCCCGTGGAACAGAACACTCACCAGCTGAGTCCTGTCTGAGTTTCTAACTAGCAAGATCAACTCTCTTGTTTTGGGGGTGCTTTGACATGTAGCCACAGAAAACCAGAACAGATTCCAGTTCTTGATGGTGGGGAGGGGTCAAGTCTAATTGAGAAGGGGGAGGTATTCTGGGGCAGAAGTAACTGGGGGCCATTCATGCAATCCACTTCATGTATGTTTCACATTGACTTTCTTCCTCTGTTCCTTCTGTTCATGTTTTATGGATACTATATCTTTATTGCTCAAAGAATACCAATTTTAGGACTTATTTTTAAGTTCTCTTTTGCTCCCTATATCCACTTCTTTTCAAAGTCTTTTCCCCCAACCTCATGGTTTTCTGTGGTCTCTGCCATTCACGTTAGAAATTTCTTTATATATATGATGATTTCCAGCTGTCCATTCACATCAACACAGACTGGAATCTGTGGTTGGGGTTGACGGACTGCTGGGCTTCTGTATGGGGTGGGTGGCCAAGTGGCTGGTTAATTTTTTCTATGGAAACTTCGCTTTCCATGGTCAAATTGGCCTCTCTCTAGGTCACTTTCTTGGGAGTGGTTCCCAGATAATTTTATGCTTAGGGGGACAAAGAAGATCATAAATAGACTTCTGGATATTCTAGAGCTAGACAGTGGAGGGGGTTGAGAATCTCACCTTCTCCAGGCACGGTCCCTGCTTTGGGGGACCTCCTAGTTTATCATATTCTAGACAATGAAACTATGATGTTAGTGGGACTGTGGGCTGGCTGGGCATAGTGGGGGCGGGGACTGGGGACAGACTTCCAGATCATCCCTCTCCCTAGCACTTCCTCTGCTGTCTGCCACCTCCAACTCTTCAGCTGTCAGGTGAGTCAGCTTGTTTCTTTGTGTAGCCCTCGGTCACAGAGCAGCCCCTCCCATCCTGCAGGGTGGCTCCCTCTGGAAGTCCTTGGGGGTCCCCGCGTCTATTTTCCTTCTTTGTCCATCTGGTTCAGGATTTCAAATCTCTCCCAGTTTTCTCTCACTCAAATATTGCATTTCTGTTTCTTGTTCTTGTTTGGGGGAGAATTTTTTTTTTTTAAGCAAGGGGTGTAGAAGTGTCTAATCTGTCATCTGAAAAGCACCATTTCATTAGAATTTAAAATAGAAAAACACCCTTGGATTAGACAAAAGCAATGTCAGAAAACCATCTCATTAGAGTTTCAAGTGGAAAAATGCGGCGGTAGTGGACAGAAGCACGTGAGCAACGTGGTTTGGAGCCTCTCGCTGGCGGCCAGCGCTCTGCCCTGAGACGGCTTCATGTTCCGGCCTCACAGATGCACTGAGCGCAGTGGTTAAAAAAACAGACTATGTATTAAGGACAACGGATAAGCCATTGCTGGGGGCCAGTGGGAAGGGACAAGGACAGTCCAGGCGGCCCAGGCACAAGTCTCAGAGGTGGAGAGTGGGAACAAGGAACAAGGCCCACTGTTCCTTGCTAAGATGGCACTGCCACTGTCCCCATAGCTGGCCCCTCTCTCCTGCAGGCCTCTGCTCAGACGTCACCTCCCCGCTGCCCTCGCCTGGTTTTCTAGCCCTGACTGAGCTGGTCTGGTGGCCGTGGACTCGACCTGGCCGTGTTCATCCTTGGTGCTGCTGCCCTCTTGGATTTGTTCTCCATCATGGGGAAGCACAGATTTTTCCTTTTTGCCTCCTGGCCCTCGGTGCCTAGCACAGTGCCTGGAATACCTGTTGTGTGGACGAATAAATGGGTGAGCGAGTCACAGCTGCTCAGATCCTGTGAGAAATGCAAATGGAAACTGGGGAGTGGGGACTGAGTCCCACAGTGGCCCAAAGCTGTCCCCATGGTGGCTCCTGCTTTGGGGGATACATGGCGGTTTCTCTCTACTCAGCCCCTCCTTGGGGGTCAGGGCGCTGTGAGAACACAAAGTCCCGTTATTCAGGGGAGTGGATTCCATCGCAAGACAAATTGTTACCTCCAAGGCCACCAGCTGCTGGCCTGCCCATCCCCACGGCCTCCCTCTCGAGGGTGTGGGCACAGGCCTGGCGAGGCTGGAACTGCGCTGGAAACTCATCTCCCCTTTAATTAACAGGGAGAGTGACGAGGCCTGCTAATGAGGTGGGGTCAAGTTCAGAAAGTCCCTATGGGATCAAGGCCTCCTTGTTTATTTTCCCGAAAACGTTCCCCTTTAACCAGAACCGGCCGGCCGCAGGCAGGGAAAAAGCTTCAAGCTCCTGCCTGCCCAGCTCGGCGCATCACAGTTGGACTTGCACTTTTAATAATTACAGACTTAATGAAAAAATAATCTAACCACAAACAGCCCAGGGACCCATGGCTGGCATTGGCCGGAGCCCCTGGCAGCTGTCAGGACAAGACGAAGGGAAACTGAAGAGCCACTGAAGGCCATGGGCTCCTCGCCTGGAGGCTGCTCTCTCTCCAGAGCTAACCTGGGCTCCCTATTGCCTTCGTACGGTGACCCAACGTCTCAGCCTATGCCTTACTCTGACTTTGCTCAAGCCCTCCGTGGAAGACCCAGGGGCACTGGGATGGTTCATCTTGTACACCCAGGACTCCAGAGCAGGCCTGCCTGGCTTTTTTTGCCAGCACAGTGAGGGCCCCAAAGGAGTGGGAAACAAAGTAACAATGACAGTGAGAATAATAATAGCAGCTGCCGGGGACTGCAGACTTGCCGTGGGCCAGACACTGCTGGGGTCTTTCCATCACCATCTCATTTAAACCTCACTGGAGCCCTCTGTGGTGGGCAGTGTCCACTGTACACTGAGACCAGGGAGTCGGTCCAGAGTTCTGCAGCCGGGAAATGGCCCGTCCTCCCAGCCCTTAGAATAAGGCTCACGGTGAGTGGGATCTGAAACGGGATTTGTAAGCATCCAAGATCAGGGACCTCGTCTCCCTGATTCATGTCTGTGTCCCCAGGGCCCCAGAACAGAGCTTGGCGTAGAGTAGGTGTTTAATAATATTTGAGGTGTAAGAATAAACAAAGGTGTCTAGACCCGGAAACAACTTTCAAGGAGTCACCCTAATTCTCTCTTCCCATTCAGTCGTACCTCGACTTCCTTGAAAGAAGGCAGGCTGTAAAGGGACTTCAAAAGTTGGGCTGAGAAATAAGACTCCATTTGAGGGACAGTAGGGAGCCAGAGCAGGTTCTTGGGAAAGAGAGTTCCAAGCTATGGGAAAGGTGATCTTCCTGTGACTTCATAGACGGTCGGAGTGACGTAAGGTCAATGAACTTTGGTCAGAAGGTTGTCTCCAGGGGTTGTGCAGGGAGCACAGAGAAAGGCACCTCTCAGGGGTGGAGGGTACGGAACTCGTCATGTTTGTTGGTTTGCTGGCCGAGAGCCAGGATCAGACTGACCCGTCAGGCTCCCCAGCTGGCCTGTGGCACATCCCCATGATCCTGGCTCAGGGGCACCACAGTGTGGTGTCTGTCCCCGGCCAGCCGACAGCATCACAGCAGCAACAAATCTTTGAGCTATAGATTCTTTGAAACTTATGTCTCTGGAGTCTCAGACTCTGAAGCTGTAGAAACTTTTTGTCTTAGAATACGGTAGGCCCCAGATGTTTATTGAGTGCTTACTATGCTCCAGGGCCTGCGCACAGACATGAATTCACTGTCTTCACAACCGCCTCATGAGTGAGTGACTCGAATGACCCCCACTTCACAGCTGTGGAGAGGAGGCACCAGGGTGCTTAGTGGGGGTGGGGCTTGCGGTGGTGAGGCCAGGCCACCTGGCTGTGGAGCACACAGCGGGGCCTCACAGGCTCTGGACATCACTGAGACTCAGAATCCTCAAAGTTCAGAATCATAGGAAGTCACAAGGGCAGGATGGTAGGGCCGCGGGATCTTACGGTCACAGCCCCATCACTGCCTGGTCAAACTGCAGTCCCCAACCCTGGGCATTTATAATCCTGCCATTACAGGTTCTTGGGACTTAATATCCTGGGATATTAGGTGACAGAGTGGACCTCAGGCAACAGACCTGAGCCCAGTCCTCTCATGCGGCCCAGGGGGACTGAGGAAGATGTCCAAAAGAGGCAGCGCGGGGGGACCTGAGGCCGGTGCATCTGATGAGCACAGGAAGGGCCGGCGGCTGGGACCAGTCTCTGCTGGTTTTAATGCGGCTGGGGAATGCGCCCTGCTGGTCACTGGACCCTGCAGGTGGCTGCCCGCTGCGCCCCCCTCAGACGCCCTCCTCGGAGCCGTCCCTGCCAGGCTCCGTATCCTGTTTACACCACCAACAAATCTGATTTTCAGAAGTTGGCCAACGGATGGAGCCGGCGTCACCGCTGAGGCTCTCTGGGCTGCTCGAGCTGTTTGTGGGTGGGACATCTGCTTCCCAAGAGCCGCAGGAAGCCCAGAGAGGTCTGTACGCTCCAATCACGAGGCCAGGAGGGATGAGGGACAGGAACTGTGGGACAGGTGGCTGGGGGCATGGCCAGGCCCAGGGGTAGGATTAGAGATGGAGTGTCCCCACGGTGGAGGGGACAGGTCCACCGGGGTCTGTGCTGCTCTGGTCACAAGTGGGAGCATGTGTCCTATTTGGGGCTCTTGATCTTTAACCAAAGGAGCTTGTCTAGAGGAAGGACAGGGCGAGTTGGGGGGCGCCCCCTGCTCTGGGAGGAACCCCTGGCGCAGACGGGGAAGAAGCATGAATCCAACAGCTCAGCCTCCGAGACCTGGAGCGCTGGCCGCCCAGAGATGGGGAGCCCCCCAGGCAGCCACAGACACAGGGAGGAAGCTCTCTGCAGAAGATGTCACGACACCAAGAGCAGCGGTTCATCAAAGTGTCGTCTGGAGCCCCTGGGTTCCCAAGAGGGTGTCTACAAGGTCAGACAAGTTTTCATAATGATGTGAAGGCATTGTTTGTCCTTTATACTCCCAGGGGGGTTTTCAAGTTGGATGTTGTGATGGCCAATGACAAAATCAATGCAAACAGTTCAGGTTTCACAAAAACCCACTCCAGGTGGACATCACAGCCTTGGGCTTCAAAATAGCACCTTAAAATCTTTATCTTAAGGACTGAGATTTTTTGGTGCATTTACATTTTACACTCAAGGCTCCTGGAATTTACCCTGTCCTTGGCGTAGGATGTAGTTTAGGTGAAACAGAGCTCTCTGGGATCCTAAATGACTTTTAAGGTTGTGACAGGGTTCCAAGGCCAAAAAGATTGAGAATCACCAATTGAAGGAATAAGGCGCCTTCAGCTCAAACTATCCAACAGCGGAAGGCGTTGGGTCCAGGGTGCTGAGCCCCATCCTGACATGGGTGCAGGTGTGAACAAAAGGATTAAAGGGTCAGGAGGGGGCTGGGGACCTCCGGCATCTCTTGCTTCATGCCTCCTGGTGCGTCTCCGCCCCTGCAGCCAAGGGACCTTCTCCTTTCCAGTGGTTTCCTTTTGCACCAGAGCAGGAACCAAAGCCTTTCCTTTGGCCTCCTTCAAGGCCCTCCGCACCACTCTCCCTCACCTGGGGGCTTGCCCACGCTGTCCCCCAGACCCGAAACGTCTCCCTCCTCACTCTTCCACTGAATGTTCTTTTCATCCTCCAAGTTTCTTTTTGTGACTGCATTTCTCATTTAGTTTTTAGTGGACACTTAAGACAAAAATCACACGTCTTTATGGAGCACCGTGTGATGTTTTATGTATACACTGTGTCATGCTTAATCCCCTCCAACATTTATTATTTCTCCATGGTGAAAACATTCGAAACCCTTCTAGCTTTTGGAAATGTGCAGTATGGTGTCAATACTTATGGTCACCCCAATGTCCAGTAGCACCCTGTTTCCTACTCCCACCTGACTGTAGCTTAGAATCTGTTAATCAGCCTCCCCCACCCCTATACTCCCTACCTCCGGTAACCAATGCTACTCTCAACTTCTATGAGATCCCCTTTATCTTATTCCACCTATTTGTGAGATCATGGGATAATTCTGTTTCTGTATCTGGCTTCTTTCATGTAACCTAATGATCTCCAGTTCCATTCATATTGTCTTAAAAGGATTTCATAATTTTATGGCTGAATAGTATTCCACTGAGTATATATATGATCTTTTTTTTTGGTCCATTTATCTACTGATGGATAGTTGCATGGTTTCCATTTCTTGGCTGTTGTGAATGCTCAATAAATATGGGAGTGCAGGCATCTCTTCAACACAACCGATTTCCTTTCCTTTGGATGTGTGTCCGGTAGTGTGTCCTGTGTCAGTCATCCTCCAAGTTTCAACCTGGATGTCGTCTCCTCCAGGAAGCCTTCCCTGAAGACCCTACTGAAAGTAGGATTTTTTTGACAGCACCTCTCAACCTCGAGGGAGGGAGGGAGGGAGGGAGGGAGGGAGGGAGGGAGGGGCGAGCAGACAAGCGAAGCTCTGGACTAGGAGACCCGCAGCGATGCAGACGGCTGAGACACCAGCGTCCAGCCTGGGGGTGGTCACCTCGCCACCCATCAGCACTAATCGGGTGGGAGGAGGGACAGATGGCCTGGCTGGAGAAATCGGCTAGAACTTGGATGATCTGAAGCTCCAGGCCTCTGCCGAGGAGGCTGCCCCCTGGACCTCCCACCCTGTGTCCCTTCAGGGCTCAGCTCAAGGACTCCTGCCTCTGAGGACTTCCCTGCTCTCCTTGGGGCAGAACGAACCCCTCCTCGCCCTGGGGTGAGATGGGGGGTCTTAGATGAGGACAACCAGGCTCATTTCAAGTCATTAGCTTAGAAGAAGATCCAGGCAGCCTAGGTGCATGGTCAGCGCAGCCCTGAGAAGAGCTTGCGTTCTAGAAAAACCCAATGTGAGCAAAATTAGCAAATCCCCCCCTGCCAGGGGGAGGGAGGGGGGAGGCCCTGTGAGGGGGCAGGAGACGCGGGCTCAAGTCCATCTCATAATGTTAGAACTAAGCATATAGCTGGATGATGAAACCCAGTTAACTGTTGTCACCCTCCTTTAGCTAGTAGTCCCTTCCAGGAAGCCCACTCCCTGGGGACAGGAACCATGTCTGTCTATTCTCTGCTCTGCCCCAGCATCTAGAAAGGTGCCCAAAGCAGAGTAGGCATTGTATATAAAGGACTCAGGATACCGGTCTGCCAGGCCACCAGGTGTTCCTGTGGATTGTCATATTGAACCGTGATGGTTAATGAGGTAAGGGTCACTCGTCATTCCCATTTTATCAGTGGGGAAACTGGCACTGCCCGTCAAAGGCCGTGACTTCTCTAAAGCACACAGCTAGTAAACACCGGAGCCAGACCTGACCACACCACGGGACCTCAGGACCTTACCCTGGTCCCTTCCAAGAACCTTTCCTTAATCCAGCACAGCACCGAGTCACCAGAGGCAAGGAGCCTGGGCCAGCAAGGACGTCCAGTCACCCACAGCAGACAGACAGGTGTAGTCAGGGCTGCTAGAAGAGGTGACCCGAGGGTGGGGTGGGGGCACTGGGGGAGACAAAGGATGCTCAGCCCCAGTGGATGGGAGAGTGTTCAGGAAGGGAGAGGGCAAGGGTGATTCTAAGCAGGGAGAGGAGGAGGAGGAGGAGGTGAAGGAGGAGGAGGAGGAAGAGAGAGGAGAGCCCTGCAGGGCCCAGCGACCAGGAGCTTTTACCAGGACATCTCCGGGAATCCCTTCCTGTCCCTGTCCTGCCTGCACCATGCCGTGTCCCTGGCGGCCCTTTCCTTTCCTGGTGTCCCCCAGTGTCCCCCGTTCCCTCCGTCTCCTGGAGCTCCACTTCCTGCGGGGAGTCCGATGGCCACCACCCCTCCCCTTACCCTGCTGGGTCTCTTCCCCTCCTGTGCAGAGGCCTGTGCTGCAGCCCCAGCTCGGCCACTCTCGAAGACCAGGTCAGCGGGGACCCACTGGGTGCCCCTGACCAGGGCTGCGGTGGGACCTGGGTGGCACCGCACACAGCACAGGTGGGACTCTCTGTCCTCACATGGCCCACTCCTCAGCCCTCTGAAGGCCACATCTGGTAGAAATTGGGGCTTGGAGTTTGAATAATTGGCATCAGGAATGACATCTCTGGGGACAGTCCCTACATTCTCATGGAGCAGCCAGGACAATTCTTCACAGAAGAAATTACAAGGCCCTTAATTAAAATTGCCCTCGAAACAAAAGACTCTGAAGCAAGAGTTTGGACCCCTTTGGAGCCTGACTCCAGCTGCACAGCCCAGAGGCCGGAGCCCCCGGGGAGGAGAGGCGCAGGCGCAGCTCGGCCAGCGGGGAGGTTCACCAAGGCCGCCTCTCTGACTCTTGTGGCTGCAGAGAACCGGCCACGTGTCCAGGGTGTGAACTGGATGGGAAAGTCCAGGGGCAACACGCATCCTTGGGATGGCGTCTCTCTCCACTTTTCTGCTCAGCATCCTTCAAAGTCAGCTGCGTCCTCTGGTCTCTGGGGAGGCCAGATGGCTGCCTCCGGAGCCAGTTACCAAGGCCAAGGGGGACGGCAGCCTGACTGGCAAGGCCTGGGGTCCTCCCTGCAGGTTGCACTGATGACAGGCAGAGGGGGTTCCACAAACAGAAACTGGTAGAAGGAGGGTTGGCTCCTGGGGAGGTGAGCATGTGGCATTTTCTATAAGGGCCAACTGTCCCCTGGGCAGCCATTGTCCTCTTTCTCCACTCACCGAGGAGGGAGGAGCCTCAGCGACGCGCAGTTGCTCTCACAATCAGGAAGGGCAAAGGCAAGTTCCAAAGGCAGCTCTGCCTGGCACTGGGCCCCGCCCTTCGCAATCCAAGCCACATCTGTTGGAACTCGGGGCGTGGTGTAGGGTAATTAGGAGAAGGCCCTCCCTTGACACCCGCTCAGACAGCCTGACACTTGGTGGCATTGGCTTCAATCAAAGTCACACTCAGAGCAAACCCACTTGGGACTCTCTGGGGAGATGGAAGAGCTGAGAGGCCCGGCCACAGCTGGATCCAGAGGGACCTAGAGCCTCCGTCTTTCCTGGGCTTCGTGGGGTCGGACTGAAACATGGATGGTGGTAAGTAACATCTGGACAGCACATTCGCCACCGCATGGCCACTGTAGGCCCTTTGTTTGTGTCTCCCCTTAGTTTTCTCCGGCAGTCCTGCGAGGTTGGTGCTACTCTCGGTCCCTGTTGTTGAGCTGTAGGGACTGAGGCACCGTGTGGCCTCAGCTCAGGGGAAGAGCTGAGAAAATGCTCGTGTCCATAGCTTACTGCAGACAGACAAACGGAAAAACCTACCCGAGAGAGCAACGTGAAAGGAGAAAGGTTTATTTTGGCTCTTGGTGTCTGTCCACGGGCACTTGGCCCTGCGGCAACACAGTCCCTCATGGTGGAAGCACGTGGTGGAGGAGGGCCCTTCACCTCGTGGCAGACAGGAAGCAGAGAGAGAGATGGGAAGGGGTGCATCTCCGTGTCCCCTTGAAGGACACAGTCGGAAGACCTCACTTCCTCCCTAGCACTAGGCCATGCCTCCTAAAGACAGCCCCACCATCTAATGGCACCATGGTCGGGTGACCAAGCCTTTCACATGGGGACACTCCGGATAGCAGTGCTATTGTTTATCGCTGAGTCTGAGCATCTTTCAGGTTTCTCCAAGCCCTGGATTCTGTGGATCTCTCCAGGTCTCAATTTCCCCTTCCATAACTCTTTCCATCTCTCCGAGACTCGAGTTTCACCACATCATGGAATCAGCTCCTCCCATTCCTTTTCTTCTCTCCTTCTCTCCATCCACCTGAGCTTGGAAAGGATCATTCTGAACAGAGTAGTACCACACCCCACTGACCACAGGGAAGGTCCACTCAGGGGTGGGGTGGGGGGGTGTGTGTGACAGAGTTCTAGAAAGACTGTTGTTTCTGGTATTGTCTATCATAGACGGTGACGTCAAAGATACCCCCAAGAGTCATGCAGTGCGCAACCTTTACTACCTTGTACAGCGGCCCAGCCAAGTATCCTTGTCTGTAAAATGATTCCTATGGGAGTCATCTCAAAAAAGTTGCTGGAAGAATCGGTGACCATCATTTGCAGATCATTGAGCATAGTAGGTGCTCAAAAGTAAAGATAAATTTCTTTGCACAAAGTTATCTGAGGTCACAAAGTTAAGAAAGGCAGAGCTCAGATTCACACTGAACCTGGCAAGTGACACTTTTCACTCTGTGCTTTCCACCAGATGACATAACATAAAGGCTGAAGGGAAGGGGATGAAGGATTTGCCCAGTCCTGTTTTAGGCACAAAGTTAGCATTTAGACAGATCTTGGATAACCTGTGTGATTAGATGTGTGTGTGAGTGTGTGTGCGTGTGTGCATGTGCACAGATGAAGAGGTGGAAGGTTGGGTGGACAGACAGGTGATTAGAAGGAAGGATGGACATAGGGTCAAGTAGGTAGACACTTGGACACTTGGATGGGTAAATCCATGGGCAAATGGAAGAGCAGGAGGAGGAGGCCGTGGGCAGCCAGACGGGCGGGCGGAAGAATTGTGCTGACAACAGCATAGGCCGTTGTCTCTGGCCTTTTGGCCACCTCGTCCCAGCTGCCTTTTCCAGTGGAAAAATTAAAAATCATGGGCCTTGGAAAGACATTCCCTGTGTGGTCTGTTAATAGAGGCCCAGAAAGGCCAGCTGAGGTTGTCAACTCGCCCCACACCAGGACCCTGTCATTAGCCCCATTCCCCCTACCCTGCCCTGGAGTAGAAGTATGAGCTGGTGGCCACGGAGGGACCGGGCCCCTCATTAAGCCTTATTAAGCCCACGGCAGGGGAGCGGGAAGGGGAGGGGAACTTTCTCCCAAAGGTCAGCAACTGGAAAAAGAAGTTCTGGACATGCTTTGGGTGGCCATCTGTTCTCCAGGCTGTAAGGAATGGGTCTGTTCCTGGTCCAACTGGCCCCACCTCACCTTGCAGGCTGGGAAACCGAGGCCCGACCAGGAGCGGAGGGCACTCAGAAGTCAGGACAGAACCAGCCCAAACCCAGACCTCTGGACCACAGCCTCCTTCTCCTGAGACTCCCAGCCTCGAGCCCAACATGGAGAGGGAAGGGAGGAGTGGGGCTCCTGCTGTATGCCAAGCCCCCGGGCAAAGCATCTTCTGCCCCTGAGGCCACCGGCCTCCTCTGTGTCCCCACTAATGACATGGAAAGTATTATTTCTTTGCCCTTTCATTGACTCAACAGACTTATTAAGTAGGTATTATGGGCCAAACCTGGAACTCAGTGCTACAACTGTGGCGTGCACTAGGCAGAGTTCCCACCCTGACAGAGCTTGCCTTCTAGGAGGGGACGGGGACAGCAATAAGCAGACAAGATGTTCTAGGAAAAAAAAATGGGACTTTGATTTGCCACCGAAGGGACTTTCTGTGGAGGTCAGGGAGGGCCTCTCTGAGAAGATGACCATGGTCAAGGGGGCAGTTACCTATTCACTAACTGCACTCTCCCCTTCTCTGGCATGTGGGGGGAACCCCTTTGCATTCAGGTGTGGCCACAGTTCTTGCCAATGGGGTGGGAGCAGAAGTGGTGAGTGCCACTCCCAGACCTAAGCCAGATGGATAAGCTTCCTTCAGCTCCTCTTTCCTTTTCCTTTGGCTGAATGCAAACGACAACATTTCCCTGCATCACCACCTGGAGGAGAGCCACTCATAGCCTGGGCATCAACTGCACAAGTGAGAAACAAACTCCTAGTGTGCTAGTCACACACATGTGCTTGTCACACATTTCAGGGGCATTTTATTGCAGCATGTGAGCCTGGCCTAAGTCACACCACAATGTTTGAATCGAGACCCAAAAGACACGTGACCCACTGGGTTAGGGCAGGACTGAGCTGGGCATGTTGGGAGGACAGAAAAGTCACCAGTGCGGCCAGAATGAATAGCGTGAGAGGTGGGGGAGGAGGTGAGATGGGCAGCGGTGGCCTCACTCAGGCGTCTGGATTTGGGGAGAGGTTGATGCTTGTGGGGCCATCAGCAGGGAAGAAATGGAGAAATGCCACCTGGTTCATACATGCAAAGAGCCCTCTGGTTGCTGTGTGGAGATGAGCTGGCGTGGACAAGGGGCATGGACAAGGGGCGTGGACAAGGGAACCTGGTGCAGTTTTCCTGGACAAGGCTGAAGGCAGAGCCAACTGAATGGATTCAGGATCTATTTGGGAGGACGGACTGATGGATCGTCGTGGAGGGTGAAGGAACCTAACAACCCACAAACGCTGGACAAACGCCAATGCAGAAACCAATATATATCCACAGACACTTTGGGGAGTGCCTTTCCAGCTCTGAGCACTTCCGATCCGTGCTTGTCTGATAACCCAGTTTACCTGGAAACCCGGCTCCTCCCCTGTCCTCGCTGATTGGACCAGAGATGGGCTGGCTGGGGCTCAGCCAATCAGATCATCCTGTGCATCAGAGCCCGGAGCTCGGCTTGGGCATGGGTGGGGCCAGTTCTCTGGCGCTGTCCTTGATGGAGACCCCAGCGAAGGGTGAGCCTAGAAGCTGAGGAGGAATAAGCCCTCCAGAGACCATCCACCCGCCCCTAGGACGGGGGACAAGTATCTTCGAGTGGAGTTAACCTCCCCCGTCCACAGCTGGAGAACTGCAGGTGCTCAAAACTGCTCCTCTCTGCTTGCCTGCTCCAGGAAGCCCTCGTGTGGCTCCCAGTGTCCACTGACGGCCTCAGCTGTCCCAGGCCACGTTCCCCAGGACTCCTCAGCTTGTTCCTCACAGCTGCCTCCTTCCTGCTGAGCAAGGAAAGTGGGGCTCACTTTCCTGCGCAGCAGAGGAAGGGTCGTGCTTTGGCTTGGAACACGACCAGTCCCAAGAAGGGCCCTGCTTCTCTGCTCGCCGCTGCACTTGCCCCTGAACAGCCCACAGAGGTTTTCCGAGTTGCTGAGGATCCCACGGTCAGAAGTCGTCGGATACTCGGATCCCCCACCCGTCCTGGGTGCAGGGGCCAGAGCCTCCCCCCTGCGTGATTCCAACATCTGAAACGCTTTCCCTTCTCCTCCTAGAGCTCCCCGCTCCAAATTCCTCCTGCTTCGTTATTAGTATATATACAAAATGAAAAAATTAAGTTGTCTTAATCTTTTTCCATATTAGCTGACAGCAGGCTCCCATATGCCTGGGGTGAGACCATACCTCCCGGCCCCACCCCAGCTGTTCCAAAATAACCACCCTAAATGAGGTCCAGTTGTTAAAAACCCTGTCTTGGGGCCTCCACAGCCCTGTCCCCTTGCCTGGCTGGTGTGACCCCGGGGAGAAAGCAAAGAATGGAAGGTCTCAGGTTCCAGTAAGCACAGACCTCAGGACTGGCTGGGCACAGTTCAAATCCCGCATCATTGTTCGTAAGCAGGGAGTCCCCACTTTTTCTCTGTGCATCCCAGAGAAGGAGAGAGTAAAAGTCTGAGTCCAAACTCTAGTTCTACAGCCTTGGGTGGGTCACTTTGCTTCTCGGTGCCTCAGTTACTCATTTGTGAAATGGCAGAGACGATGGTGCCAACTGTCAGCATCTTGAGGAGGAGTCAGGAAGATGGTGACAATGACAACGGCTAACATCCAGCAAGTCCTGCTGTGTGCCTGGCACTGACCCAGGTCCCTGCCTGCATCTCCTCACATGATCACGTGATCAAGGGGCGTGGACAAGGGAACTTGACAGACAGGGAAGGAGGGCGAGTGGGGTGAATCTCCCAGAGGACAAGCAGCAGGGACAGGAGGAACCGGGTGCTAATGCCAGCATCCTGACCCCGTCCTGCTGCTTCAGGCTTGTCCCAGTTTGGGCCTTGAGCAGCTCCACAGTGCCCACCCTCTTTCTCCAGTTGCACCTTGATGGGTCTTCCTTTTCTCTTGGCTTTGGACGTGGGCTTCAGAGATTGACAGCTCTGACGCATCCCACCCCCCAGCCTCTGTGGTGGGCATCAGGAGGGTCAGTAAGAAAGACTCAGGCACGTCCAGCTCCTCACTGGCTGCTCATCATAATCACCTGGGGACACCTAAAGGCACAGACACCTGTGCCCCATCCTGGGTGTCACAGAGATAGAGTTTCCCAGTTGAACTTGAACCAGATGAGAAGTCAGAAGCCAGGAGGAGATATACTATCTTCCCAGACCTCGAACTTGAAGGCTCTTTTTGTTTTTACTTAGCTGTGAAACTTTAATCTTTGGGAAAAAAAAATGAGTGAGTCTGTTTCGAATAGACATCCCCAATATATCTCTTATGATTTTGCCAAAATATCCAAAATAGAACTTGACCAAATTAGCCACATGTTCATGAAATAATCATAGCTACATGTCATAAAGACTTCTAATATTTCCTCTACACCCTTGATCCAAACCCCAGTGTGTCTGGGTTCTGTTTTAGGTACTCTTTTTGAGCCTGCACTTTGGCTGGGCCAGATTTTAGCCTTTCTGTAGCTCCATTTTACAGATGAGGAAATTGAGGCTGGAGTAGTTAAATGACCCACAGGAACCAGGGTCTGGATTTGAACTCAGACCCCAGCTCCATATTCTTGCTAACACAGCCACCTGCTTGGTTCCTCAGGAGGCCCTGGCCAATGAGAAACAGCCCCGTCCAACAGTCCCCAACCACAATCCATGAACCTTCCCTCTTGGGGCCAGCCTGGCCTCTGCCCTGGGAGGCTGCTTGGTTCAGCCACTCACTAACCACAACATGGACAAGTCCTTTGCCTCCTCTAGACGGAGGAGAAATAAAACCCTCTGCCATTCAGGCCTGTGCTTGGGAATGGAACAGTCAGGCACCTCAAGTAATGCCTCAGAGTGGCTAGAATTCTTATTTCACTTCCAAGTGCCCAACCCCAACCCAATGTGAAGTAAGGTCTAGGGGACAGGTGCTCAACAGCTCCTAACAGAGGACAAAGGAAGTCTCAGAGAGCAAACTTAGGGACTGGGAAGAAACCTTGCAAAAGGTTGGGAGAAGTCCCTCCGGGTTGGTGATTTTTCTCTTCTGTTGATTTTTATTTTTGTTTCCGAAATCTCAGCTTGCAAGAGGGTTGTGCTATTTCCCTGTGTGATTCTGTGAACCAGGAGATGCACTGTGAGCTTAGCAGTGGTTTATCAGGAGCAAGAAGGACCCTCCCCACATTGAACCATAGGACTTACTCTGGTAACAGAAAAGTTGAGCTCTGTAAGGGGAGAAAGCAAGGTGTCTTGGAATCAAGGAAATGCCATCTGAAATCAAGCCATCGAGCTGTGGTGTTGGAAGACGGCTAAGGATAAGAAGGCTCATTTTTATTTTGGGTGCTGGGGGTGGAGCCCAGGGCTTTGCACCCGACTGCTCTACCACGGAGCCACATCTCCAGCCCCCAGGTGTATTTTTTTTTTAAAAAAAGAATATGAGCGATCTTTGTTGCTTCCAGAACTCAGATGAATGCCTACTCACCTGTCTCACCTCGTGAACTTGACAATAAATACAGGTGCCCAGGTCCTGCCCTAGTCTGAGTGGCCCAGCATCCAGAGGGGCTGGGGCTCGGGAATCTGTGTTTCCAGCCACATGCGGATCCTGGGAACTGTGCTGGGAATGAGTGCCATCCTCTTCCTACCTCCCTCTTACTGAGGCCTTCAGAGCAGGAGGTGACCAGGACCCTCCTCCTGCGTCCTGACCTCCTCTGCTCACAGGGTCCTTCTTCCCCAGTCCCAGCCCCTCTGCCTAGTCTGGCTCAGTCAGCCAGAGCCCTTTCTACCCGGGCTCCCTGAGGCCCTGTTCCTCATTAAGGAGACTCTGGGTATTTTTGTCTCTAGGAGAACTGTATTCTACTGCCAGCAAATAACTTTAAATAGAAAAAATATGACCAAAATTAGACTGGAAAATAGAAAATAACTAGGAAGGGGTGGGTCGAGTACCAATCTACCCTCCGGGTGAGGAGTGGCGCTCTGACCCTCCCGGGGCTCCCCCTCTGCAATGTGGAGACCCTCATAGTGGCCAGCCCATGAGGATCTGCTGATAAAATACGTACAACACATTTGGCACAGAGTATTGAAATGCCCATCACCATCCCCAGTCACTGGGCAGGCTCCCCTCTTGGATTTGGAGATAATTGTGCAGAGAAAGTGTTCAGGAAGTCAAAGTCTCCCAGCTGGTCTTTCCCAACCAAGAGCCCCTTAGAGCATGGTGACATCTCTTTATGGATACAAACTTAAGAGCATCTCTCCACCTCTTTCCCCACCCCAATCCAGCTGCTCACAGCTGCAAGAGTGACCTTCTAAAGACCTCAGATCACGTGATTCCCCACAGGGTATGGTGGCCTGTAATCCCAGAGGCTCAGGAGGCTGAGGCAAGAGGATCGCAAGTTCAAAGCCAGCTCAGCAACTCAGCAGGGCCCTAAGCAACTTAGCGACTGTTTCTAAATAAAAGCTTAAAATGCGGGTGGGGGATGCAACTGGGGATGTGGCTCAGTGGTTCAATCCTCAGTATAGAAAAAGAAAAAAAAAATGATTCCCAGCTTTAAAATGTCCCCGAGTTTCCCACTTTCCACAGAACCAGCTCAACACCGGCCGCAGAGTCCTCTAGGACAGGCCCCCGGAGAGGTTCAGAGGTCATCTTCCTCTACTTTGTTTCACTCTTTTTTTAAAATTAATTAAATAATTTTAATTAGGTAGATATGACAGCATATGCATTTTGATTCATTGTACAAAATTGTAGCACAACTTTTCCTTCCTCTGGTTGTGCACAATGTAGCGTCACCATATGGACTTCTTTTCACTCCAGCCCCTAGATTTGCCCCTGGGACCCCAAATGAGATGTCCATTTCCTGCTTTCTCCTGACTGGAAGCCAGGCACAGAGAGTTAGTCACTCACATGCCCTCGCCCAGCCACTTGTCCCTGGAGACTCTCTGTTGTTGCCGTATAATAAGATGTGCATTATCTGTCCCTTTTACACCCCACCCTACACCCATCCCTCCTTGGTCTCAGCACCCACCTCTCATGTTGGTGCATATCTTTAAATATGCATATGCCCTTGGGAAATAGGCACTGGTGTCTTCTGCATATATGATTTTAATTTGCATAAATGCCATTAATGTCATTGCTTCTTAGCTTTTACTTGTTGTTTTGTTCTTGTATTTGCTTTTGTTGTTGTTGTTATTCTTTTTGATACCAGGGATTAAACCCAGGGGTGCCTAGCCACCGAGCCCCATCCCCAGCCCTTTTTTGTATTTTCTTTAGAGACGGGGTCTTGCTGGGTTGCTGAGGGCCTCCCTACATGGCGGAGGCTGGCTGTGAGCTCAAGGCTGTTTTAAGATCCGCACACGTGTGCAGCCGGTGCTCCCAGCTGCTGAAGCATCTGCCCAAGTCAGCTCCCTCCACATCCAGCTGCCACTCCCGAGCCCCACCGTCAACCTCTGGGCCACTGCCTGCGAGGGAGAATGTGAGGACAACTCCGAGTTACTCCTGAGCCAGCGTCGCTCAGTGATAAGTGGCAAATGCCCGACTAGCACTGGTTGAGGCACAACTTCCTTGTGCATGTGAGACGGGTGAACCCCACCTGGACTGATGCGTTCATTACTCCCAGGCACCGGTGCTGCCATCCCAGCCTCCCACCTGGGCAGCGCCAGGGAGAGAGAGGTCCCTGCAGCAGCCACAGCCACCACAGCCAGCACAGCCTCGGCCTAGCTTTCTTGACGGTGTGTCTCTGGTTTGTCCTGCCTTCGGCTCGCTCCCCAGATCCATGCCTTTGGGAGGAGGTGGGCTCCATCTCAGGGCTGTCATGAACTTGTGTCCCCTCCAGACTCAGATGTCAAAGCCCTAACCTCCAAGTGGCTGGGTTTGAAGACAGAATCTTAAGAGAGGTCATTAAAGTTGAGTGAGGTCATTGGGGTGAGACCCCGATTTCATGGGTGTGGGTCCTCCTAAGAGGAAGAGACCCCAGAGTGTTTCCTCTCCATGTCCACGCATGGAGAAGAGTTCCTGTGAGGACACAGGGAGAAGGTGGCCATCAGTAACCAGGAAGAAAGGCTTTACTGGAAACCAAATTTGTGGATACCTTGATCTTGGACTTCTGGCTTCCAGAACATGAGAAAGTAAACGTCTGTTGTTTGCACCTCCCAGTCTGTGCTGGTTAGTGATGGATCCCTGCAGAGACTCATATAAGGAGAAAAACTGGGATTGGCAGTTTTCCCCATCTTTTCCTCATTATTGCCCTCCATTTTTTACCCCCTCAGGTATTTTAGAAATTCATGCTCTTACCACTGGCCTCCATAAGATTGTAACACCAGTTCATACTTACATCAGTTTGTGCATTGTGGTCCTTTGGGGGGCTACAAATCATTGTAACATCCAAGATTTTGTCACAGCCCACCCAAAACCCATTTTTGCACCCTTGGGAGCAATATTGCTCCCATCGAGAATGCCTTGTCTAACATGACTTCCTCGTGCTTATGAGGCCAGTGTGGACCGTAGATATGATGGCCATGGAGGAAAACAGTCCCTCTTCCCCCTTCAGTCTTTATCATGGCTGGCTGTGATACCTTGATCGGCAGCAGCCATCTTGTGACTATGAGGACAAGGTTGATGGGATTCAGAGGTCAAAGAGAAGATTCTGTTTTCTTTTCTGTAAGTTCTAGGAAACATCCTAAGGCAGACTGACATTGATGGGCCTGATTAGGCCCAAAGCCCACCCCCGTGGCCAGGCTTGCGTTCTGCACCCACTTACCCTGGTAGCTTAGGGGTGGGAAGGGTGAACCCCACCTGAGCTGAGAATGGGGGCCATTCCTCAGAGCAAGGCCAGGTAGGAATTTCCCAAAGCGCCCACAAATGCTGGGGGGGGGCAGAAGGGACAGTCGGGTTCCACACACACTGTCCCTTCTCCTCTCAGCCCTACATCCTCTTCCTAGGGCAGCTCAGGGGCTCCTCCCCGGAAGGTCCCAAGGCTGAGCTGAAGTCAGTCCTTGTCTTCCAGGTGGTGCTCACTGGGCATAGTGACCTACCTTTGCCATTAGTGGCCAGTCGTCATGGTGCCCAGTCATTTGTCCCTCCCCCACTCATGACCACTAACCAGAACCTCTGTGGCCATGCCCGAGCCTCGGGGCCAACCTAGCAGGAGGCACAGGTCCTATCTCAAGGACTCACAGCCAGGACAGGCAGTGAGGCCCACCGGCACCCGCCCAGCACACTCGGGATGAGTAGAATATTCCTTACACCCAAGGAGCTGCGCAGGGGGCTCCCAGGCCCTGAGACCAGCACCAACCAGTACAAAGCAGAGGGAGGGACAGAAGCCACCACCCACGGCTCTGACTGGGAGAAACTACGAGCTTTCAGGCTCCCTTGGCCAAGGGAGGGCTCGCTGGTGTGTGGAGGCCAGGAGAGTCGGCTCCGCTGCCCTGGGACAGGCCACCGTGGGAAACCTCCAAGGCCTGACGGAGCCCCTCCCTCCCTCTGGGTCCACTGAGCTCGTGCCTGGGGGACCTGCCCAGGAGGAGAAGTGGAAAGGCTACACCAGCCCCTCGGAGTCCACCGGAGCGCTTCAGGTTGGTTGTGGGCAGACGCCAAGACAGGGTTTGGGCGGAAGGGGTTTCTCAGAAATCGATGTCTGGGTGGGGAAGGGGAGGAGGTAGGAACCGAGGAGACGGTGCGCTGCAGTGTGACCCTAGAGAGCCTGGACAGCCTGGACAGGAGGTCAAGAGCAAGGACGACCCCTTGGAGTGTCCCACACAGAAGCCAACACCTTTGGAGCCCCACCTGGACACTTTGTGTTCACCAGATGGAAACTGCCCAAGAAGGGCACCACCTGGGATGCCACCACCCTCTAGACCTGAGGCGACCCTGAGGGCTGAGCCCAGGGGACACCCCCAGCACCCCGTGGGGTCCTTGAGGGTCAGCCTCAACTCACAGGGCCGGGCCCCTTCACTACGGTCACTTATTTAAAAGGACTCTGGGGACTGGGGATATGGCTAGTGGTAGAGATCCCTCGCCCTGCATGCTTGAGGGCCTGGCTCCATCCCCAGCTCTGAAAAAAAAAAAAAAAAAGGTGTGTGCATGTGTGGCCTCTGGGCATGTTGTCACACTGACCATCATGATTAGGGACACCTGTACTCTTGGATCATAGAGTCTTCATCTCCTGCCCCTCCTGCCCTGCCCACCCCGCCCACGGCTGTGGGGTCTTGGAGAGAGCTGGATGTGCACATTTGGGACTGAGCCCAAAGCACCTTTGAAGAGCTCATTCTTATCTAGAGGTGGCGCTGGAAACCCTGAGCGTGTGTTCAGCACTGAACACAAGCCAGGCGCCCATCCAAACTTCTCACCTGCATGAGCCATCATTACCCCCATCAGGGGACAATGACTAAGGCTGGACATGTAGGCCAGAGAGAGTGAAAAGCCCAGAACACAAGCCCAGGGCTCAGGGGGCCCAAGAAGAAGGCCCTGGACCTCCCCCTCCCAGGGCACCTGGGGTTCAGCCACCATCACTCTGCTCTGACTGGTGCTCCAGAAAGCCACTGCAGGGCTGCAGGAGGCATTATGGGATGTATCAGGCAGCATGTCTGAGGAAAGTCTTCCCAGTGCCTGGACAGCTGGGGGTGGATGGAATGGGAGCCTCAGCCAGATACACCAAGGCGTCCCCATAAGATGGGGAGAGGCTCCAGAGACTCATGGGAAAGAGACTCGGAATCTAATCCAAGCTGGTAGCTCTCACCATCACACTCCCATGAAGTTTGCCAGGAGCAAAGCACAAGGGCGCCAGGGTGGGTTCTCCCCAGCAGAGCAGGAAGTTGTGGCCACCGAAAAAGAGCAACGCCCAGTCACGCTGGCCCCTGGGCATTTCTGCTCCCACCACCGTGCCTGGGGACACTGGGCACATGCTGTACCTCGGACAGACCCAGCCTGCACGTGCCTCACTCCATCCTCTGGGTGATGCCACACAGCCTCCAGGGGGCCTTCTCTGGAGACCGCTCTCCATGAAGACGGGCTCCTCCTCTTCATCTTCCTGCAAGTCCCTGTCCCACCCCATTGCTGGGCCAGCCACAGCAACGCTGCCTAGCAACTGCCCAAAAGCTTGGTGGCTTAAAACACAGCAGTTTATCCTCCCTCATGAGGCAGGATGTCAGCTGGGGTTTAGCTGTGCAAAGGTTAATTTGAACTATTGACTTGATGGGATTAAGAATTGCTGATGATTAAGAGGTGTGTCAGTGAGGGCGTGTCTAGGAATGATTGGCATGTGGGATAGCCAACTGAAGTGGAGACCCTCCCTAAACTTGGGCAGCACCGTCCAATAGGATGATGGCTTGGATGGAATAAAGTTGGAAGAACGAAGAAGCAGCAGCAGATGCAAGCTCCATTCTTCCTGAAGGGGCTCTTGGATGGTGCTGGGATGTCTGAGGATATCAGATTCGCTCCTTCACTCTTCCAAAGCGGACTCCGTCAGTGATTCTCCAGGGAGTCTCCAGTTACCTTCCGTCTCCTCCTGGGGGAGCACCATTGATCCTTCTTGTTCTGAGGCTTCAGCCTCTTGGGCTGAAAACCTGCTGGCTCCTCCAGCTCTCCAGCCTGCGGACAGCCATTGTGGACCCAGCTTCTGGTGGTGTAAGCCAACCTAATACACCACCCTCCTGTTGGTCCTGTCCCTCTAGAGAACCTGACCAACACAGCCGAACGAGGCTAGTTTCCACGCTCAAATGCAGGTCTGCGACCCACGACTCTCATTCTCCTTGACCACCGGGGTCAGGTTCCTCCCCCGGCCAGGAGAGGAAGTGCAAACACGGGGACCTCTCAGGCCTCAGCGGGGTAGCACCATCCCTTTGCCCACATTCCCCTGGCTGCAGAAAGTCCTGTGGCCAAGCTCACCATCAGTGGGATGGGGAAATGTACTCTGCAGACAGAGGGGGAAGTGGACAAGTCACACAGCAAAGGGATGGGTACAGGAAAAGGCGAGGGACTAGGAGGGATATCATCTATGACCCAGGGGTTTTCTGGTCAAGCCCAACCCCTGCCGCCATCATCTTCACCCTATGACCCTTCCTCACCTGCCCAAGGCTCAAAGTCTTTCCTGCCAACTTCGGTCCTTGTAGCTAATTACTCACCAACATCCTCTGAACACACTGTACTTTCTGTCTGAAATGCCCCTTCCCCCATCCCACCCAGACCTCAGCCCCAACGTTGTGTCCCCAAGATTTACCTGGACCTGGGCTTTACTTGCAGGAGAGAGTGACCTGAGAAGGAGCCTGGGAGGGTGAGTCCAGGAGTCCACATCTAACGTGGCCCTGGACCTTCAGAAATGTGTGTGTCCTTCTATTCCTATTTTCCCATCCTTCAACTATAACGAAGAACACTTTCCTGTGTCAGCTAGGAATGCTCACAGCTGCAAGTAACAAAACCTCTGACTATCCCTCCTAGTCCTTTGCCTTTTCCTGAACCCATCCCTTCGTAACTTCAACAACAATATCTTACACACAAGGCTTCTGGAAACAGGAAGTTCTAAGGCTCAGTGATGTCATTAAGGACCCAACACTCACCCATATGCTCTCTCTCCCTCTCCTCCTTCCCACCCCCTATTTTGTTTACAGTCTGCCTTCTATTAACCTTTTGCCTGCAAATTTGGTCACAGAATTGCTGCCTCAAATCCAAATAGCACATCCATATTTAAAACTAGAAGAAGGTGGAAGCTTGTGTGGACATCTCTTGGAGGCTTGTTAACACAGATTGTGAGTCTTGACTCCCTTTGTGTCTGATTCCACAGGTCCAGGGTGAAACCTGAATCTTTGTATTTCTAACTTCCAGGTACTGATGGTGCTGCTGGTCCTAGAACCACACCTTGAAACCTGTCACTCTTCCATCTCAATCGGCACACAGACAGTGCCTTTTTTTTTTTTTTTTTATTGGCCAGTGCCTTGATTCTCAGCCCTGGCAGCATATTGGACTCCCCTCCGGAGATTCAAAATCCTGATGTTTGGGTCCCCATTCCCCCAGAGATTCTGATTCTAATGGTCTGTGTTATATCCTGGGTGCCTGCAGTTTAAAAACCTCCTGAGGTTGAGAACCCCAGGCTAGGACACTCTTTAAATATTGCTGGCTCCCACTTACTTCCCTTTCCCAGACTCGCCCCCTGAGCTCAGCCTGGCACACCCAACTGCTCACTCCCCCTTTCCATTCGTGGGCACCTTAGTCACTGGTGGGCACCTCAGAAATGGCACATCTGCAATGGGCCTGACTCTCTATTTCCACACACGCTGCTTCTCTGTCTTTCCTGTCTGAACCAATGGAAATGCCGTTCATCTAGTTTCTTGGGCTAAAAACCCCGAGTAGTCCTTGGCTCCTGTCTCCGTGCAAGCGCCACACACAATCTTGGGGCACATTCTGTCTCCTCTGCCCTCACAAATGTCCCCATTTCTCCTACTTTCTTCACCAGCACTGCCAACGCCCAGGTCAGAAGGCTATTAAATCTTGCCCGGATGGTGACCACAGCATCTTTGGATTAGTTCACTTTAGTTATACATAACTTTAGGGTTCAGCCGGGCGCGGTAGCACATGCCTATAATCCCAGCGACTTGGGTGGCTGAGGCGGGAGGATCGTGAGTTCAAAGCCAACCTCAGCAACTCAGTGAAACCCCATCTCTAAATAAAATACAAAAAGGGGCTGAGGATGTGGCTCAGTGGTCTAGGTTCAATCCCCAGTACCAAAAATGTGTGTGTGTGTGTGTGTGTGTGTGTGTGTGTGCATTCATTCTGACATAAGTCCCCAAACGTGGAATATAATTCGTGGAATATAATTGGCTCTAATTCAGTCCCCAGGACTCCCCCTTTCTGTCCTCACCTCCCTCTCTAGTTATTTCCCTCTACTCTGTTGATCTTTCTTCTCTTTATTTATAGTTATTTAAAAATGGAGCCTTGTGCACAGGATGAGATTCTCGTGTAGCTACACAGGAAAGCGCCGTCAGATTCATCCCACCGTCTTCCCCTCCCTCCCTCGACCCTCCCCTTCAGTCCCCTTCCTTTACTCCACGGATCTCTCATTTTTTAGTTCTCTCCTTCTTTCTTCCCTCCCTCCCTTCTTTATTTTACTATAGCTTCCACACATCAGAGAAAACATTGACCTTTGACCCTCTGGGTCTGGCTTATTTCACTCAGTGTGATGGTCCCCAGGTCCATCCATTTACCAGCAGAAACCCTCAGTTCATCCTCTGAATCCCACCATCCTGACCCCCGCCTGACTTCTGCGCTTGCTCCCCTGCCAAGTGACGGTGCCCCCAAGGCGGCCAGAAGGGCCTCTTAACATCATAGACAAGACGGGGACACATCCTCCAGAACTCCCGCCCACCCTGGGGTCAAGCCCTGCTCTTGCTCGTGGCCCTTGTGCCGCAGTCTGGCTGGGCACAATTCAGGAGCCACTTGTCAAGCAGGAAGGAACTTTATTTTTAGAACGCTGCACCAAGCGAGCTCTCCAGGAATTCCCTCAGAGCCCAACTGCCACCACCGGCTTTTCTGGTGAGCACGCTCAAGGGGAACCCTTAGGTCCTGCGCTTGAGGCCGATTGGCTGGGTCGTGTGGGTGGAGCCAAAAGAGTCCCCCAATGAGCAGCTCCGTGGTCTGAAAGGGCGGGGAAACAGCCCAAGGAGCCAATCAGCTGGAAGTTTGCTGGAGCAGCTTTGGCTGTGGCTCTCAACACCCTTGAGTTCTGCTCCTTTCCTCAGCGTATCTTGGCCCCTCCCCCTGGTGTGGATGCACCCACCACACCACTTCCCTCTGTGCCCTGAGCACATTTGGTCACTCAGTTGCTGTTCCATTCATCTCGATTTCTGTTCCCTGGAGCTCTGTGTGGTTGGGTGCTTTCAGGTCTGTCCCCAACCCCACTGTTATTCTTTATCTGTGTCCTTCTCTGCACCTTTCAGGGTCTGTGATCATCCAATTTGTAAATGTGCTGGTCCATCTTCTTCTTCCTCACTAGACAGAGCCCTGTGGGGCCCCATGACACACAGTGGGGCCTCCAAATATGCTCGAGGAAGGAGGAAAGGTGAGGAAAGGGCAGGGAGTAGAGAGAAGGAAGGAAAGAAGGCTGACAATCCTCAGAGCCATGGCTGCCCGCTGGACGCCCCTAGCCTCCACCCAAGAGGTGGGTCATTCTGAGATGAGATTTCCAGTGTCCGGCTTGGAAGCTTGGAACTGCTCCTCTGAGGGGCAGCAAAACAACAGGGAAAGATGCCTTTGGGTTCCTTAGAAGAAATCACATCTCGTGCATCCTTTGATGATTGGAGCTTGTGCTGACCCTGTCCCTGTCCCTGAGTGGGGGTTTGGGCACTGTTTTACAAGGGATTTAAATGGCATGAAATTGAAAGGACAGTTTCCTTTGAATGAAGGAAATCTAAGACAGTCTTGTCTCGTTTCCCCAGGCAGGCAGTTCTGAGCGCTCATTCCACAGGGCAGCTGGCAGTCACCTCCACCTGACCAGCTCCTTGACACATCAACAGCCCCCAACTTCCCAGGTGACCCCAGTGGACCAGAGCGTCCCAACGGCTGCAAGAGGGTGTCTAACTGCCCTTGCCAGGGCATAGCTAATATCCCAGGGGGCTTCCTCTAATTAAAACCCAAACCACAATTATAGCTGCGCCAAAGCATACACACATGGTGCCACTTAAAGACAGATTTACAAGGTGTTAACAACTCCAGAGTCAGCCCTGCCCCAGCACCAGGTGCTACAAATCATCAAAATGAGAACCAAATGAGTCACCGGGACTCAAGATCCCATATCCAATGAGGCCTGATGGGTGATCCAGCCAAGGATCATTTGAAAAACACTAACCATGCTCCTGCCACAGGGCCTTTGCACTCACTGTTTGGCTCCCTCTACCTCTTCTTGCCTGGTTCAGTAGAGATTCGAATCTTTACTCAAACATTGATCCTTCAGAGATGCCTTCCTTTCTACATACATATTTCTTCATAGTACTTATTATCATCTGTTATGATATATTTATTTGCATTGAGAACTACAGCCCAATATTATTTGCATAAATTTAAAACACAAATATACTGAGCATTTTTATGATTTTTCAGAGATACATATATACCAAAGAAGACCCAGCATATACTCTAAGATAGTTGCCTTTGTACAGTGTGTGGGACAGGGGATGTGAAGCAGGAGAACAAAAAAAGTTGTTTAGAAGGAAGAAAAAGAAAATAAAACAAATGAGAAAATTTAAACACATGTGTGTCAGAGTAGGCAGTTATACCCTGAAACTATAACCTGTTGAGGCCACACCCCCAATGACCTAGGGACCTCCCACTAAGCCCCACCTCTTAAAGGGCCACAGTACCTCCCAAGAGCACCACCCTGAAGACCAAGCCTTCAATATATGGACTTCAGGGGTCACTACCCTTGTTCAAACTATCACGCAAGGTTTGATTCATGGCTGGATCAAGGAGATAAATCCCACTTTCTGCCTAGCAGAGGGCAAACCTTCTCTGGAGAGAAGCATGTTGTCTGGAGTCTCTGCATTATGAATAATGAGTGGCCTTTGATTAAAATTAGTAGCCATGCCATAACCAATGAGACCAATGCAGCGGACAACGGAAGGAAATTTGTGACCATGATTTCAAAACTCTAACATCAATATGTTCAAAAATAGAAATACATACAAGATATGTGAACACATGAAGAATGTCACCAGAGAAGTGAAATCTATCTATAAAAAAGACTCCAACAGTAGCTGTGGAGTGTAAAAATATAAAAGCCCACATTAGAAACCCACTAGATGGGGCTGATGCCAACCCACACCCTCAAGTCTGCCAAAGCCCAGGAGGGAAAACAGATGACACACAGGAACTCGGCAGTAAGACCACCAAAAAGCAAAGACAGAGACACAGCGTTCCAGAAGCCAGAGGCAGAGGGCACGTTGCCCACCCAGGAGCAGCCGTGAGACCGTTGGCGGACTTTTCAACAGAAAGGATGGAATCCAGAAGACGCTGGAAGGACGTGTGTCAAGTGCTCCAAGAAAATAAGCACGGACCGAGACGTCCACATGCTATGAAAATGGCCTTTAAAAATGAAGGCAAAATAAAGATGCTTCCAGACAATTTATTGAAGACAATTTATTATATAATATATCAGAGGGGGCCTGAAAGCATTTATCACCAGAAATCTGGCAGTAAAATAAGTAGCTCAATAAGGCAAGCTCCACAAGCCAGAAGAAAGTGATCCCAAAGCACAGAATTTCAGGGAGGATAAAAAGTGACAGGAACAGCCAATCAGAGAAAGGGAAGAGCAGGGGAGGAGGAGGGGGAGGAAGGGGAGGGGAAGGGTGAGGAAGGGGAGGGGGAGGGGGAGGAAATGGATCAAATCATGTTATGTGCATGTGCAAATCTATCCCAACTAATCCCACTGTTATGTCTAATCACAAGACACCAAGAAACATTTTTTTAAAAGGAAAGGAAAATTCAAGCTTATCCTGTTCCTCAAATCAGGCCCCACTCTGAAATTTCCTTCTGTTGTCCACTACATTGGTCTCACTTGCAGATCTGTGGTCCTGGTTATGGCATGGTTAATAATTTTAATCAAGTGCCACTCATTATTCATAATGCAGAGACTCCAGACAACACGTTTCTCCCCAGAGAAGTTTTGCCCTCTGCTAGGCAGAGAGTGGGATTTATCTTGCTCCAGCCAAGAATCAAGGCTGTAAGGTGACCTTGGGTGATAGTTTGAATAAGGGTAGTGACCCCTGAAGTCCATATATTGAAGGCATGGTCTTTAGGGTGGTGCTCTCAGGAGGTACTGTGGCCCTTTAAGAGGTGGGGCTTATTGGGAGGTCCCTAGGTCATTGGGGGGTGTGGCCTCAAAGGTTATAATTTCAAGGTTTGACTGCTCACTCTGACACCCATGCTTCTGTGGTATGCTGCCATCTTTCCTCACCAGGCACCACCAGCAGTGTCCCACCCAGTTTTGAACTTTGGACTCCAAAACTGTGTGCTAAATAAACCTTTTCTCCTTATAAAGTTAAATGCCTTGGGTGTTGTAGTATCTAGTACACCTGACTAGTATCTAGTTAGTCTTCCTGTGGTTCTGAATCATGCACTGACCTGTTCTTCTCAGAGGCTTTATTCCTAGGTTTATAGCCCCAGAATCCAGCAAGTGTCCTGAGAGACTACTGGCTGGGAGCCAAAGCACCCCCAAATCGTCCAGAGGCTGTGCTGGTTTCTTCCACAGTGGTCCACCACTCTGGCATGGATGTGGCCACATAATTGAGCTCCCTCCCAGGCTGTTCCGTCCTCCTTCACATTTAGCACACTGTGTTTTTTCCAGTCCTGTGCAGCTGGTGACCCCACCAAGGTCTCTAGTACAGTTGCACTTCTACTCTCCTGGGCAAGCATTTCCTACCTTCTCTCACTTCCTCGGAATAAGACTTTTTTTTTAAACTTCTGCATTCTCCCATCCCCACTTCTCCCCCCACCTCCTCTCCCCCCCCCCCCGTCTTTCATGTGTTTGGACCCCATCATCTTTCCCCTAATCAATAACTTGGCTCCCACAATTGCACCATGTACATTTCTCTTGTCCTCTACGTCATTCCCATTGGCCAGCAAATACCCCATCACTCCCCATCCATACTCTTTAGGAAAAAAAATCACCTCTCATGACTCAATATCATTGTCCAGTTCCCTCCACATTCTGCAGCAGAACTCTTTAAAAAAATGTGTCTATAGGTCCTTTCCTTCCTCACCAATCAGCTTTCTTTCCCGATCCCACCGAAGCTCCTCCCACCAGGGCGCAACCTCTGCTTGCCAAGCCCAGAGGCCCCTCCACAGCCCGCCCCTTCCTCCATGACTCCAGGGCACTCCTGGGTTCTTATGGGTGGTCTCCCCAAGGTTCCTGACCTCTGAATGTTGGACACCCCAGAGCTCAGTCCAGGGCTCCTTCTCCTCCTTCTATGTATCCTTTAAGCTGCTTCTGCCCAGTCTTATGAGTTTAAATATCATTTATATATTGGGACTCTCAGATGATACTAGCTAGGCATTCTCTCTTGTGCTCCTGACCCTGGACACCCAGACCTCCTTCTGCTTCCTGTCACCACAGCCACAGCAAGGAGCGTGCATGTGATCACCTTGCACAAGCCAGGGAATACGATCTGCCCAGGTACCACAGGATCCAAGACCCCCATCTAAGATCATATGGATGGTATCCAGTGGACCCCAAAGAGAAGCCCAGGTTTTTACTAATGCCCTTCTTTTCAGCCAGAATGGAGTTGATATTGGGTGCAGTTTCGGGGGGGGGGGCGGTTGAGGAGACCTCTTAAGGAACTCCCAATTCTCCATTCTGCTCAAGTTTCCTGAAGTTCTGCCATGGCCGGGTCACAGCATGGGCACGCACTTCGGTACAACAGGTCTAGCCAGACTCTTTTCCAGAATGGCTGCTCCTGCCCGCACCTTCCCAGCAAGGGTGGCCTCTTGTCTCCACACCCCACCAACACTAGGCACTGCCAGCCTCCTCGGCTAATAGATGTAAAGTGGCAACTCAGCGGTGTTGTATTTATCAGATAACAAGAATTTGAGGGCTGGGGATGTGGCTCAAGTGGTAGCGCGCTCGCCTGGCATGCGTGCGGCCCGGGTTCGATCCTCAGCACCACATACCAACAAAGATATTGTGTCCGCCGAGAACTAAAAATAAAAATATTAAAATTCTCTCTCTCTCTCTCTCTCTCTCTCTCCTCTCTCACTCACTCTTTAAAAAAAAAAAAAAAAAAAAGAATTTGAGCACCTTTCATTCACCAGCTTGTTTCTTCCTCCATAAATAAGGGATCCATTTCCCTTCCCAGTTTTCTGTTATGAATGACATACTTTCATTTTGCCAATTTCAAGGATTCGTGGAGTAGCAGTTTAGTGATTCGTCCCTTGTCGGGTTTAGAAATTGCAAATACCTTTTCCCAATCTGTCATCTGTCTAATTTCTTTGTTTACATGTCCATCCTTGAAGAAAAATACTTAATTTATAAAAATTTTAAAAATGTTATTGTAAAATAAAAACAGATACAGAAAAATCACACAAAACGAAGGTTTAACTTAGCTGACTCTCATACACTGGGACCCTTTAGCCTATCACACAGTTCAGGCTATATCACTTTGCTGTGCACTCAGAAACTCCTTCAGCATCTTGTCCTGCTTTTCTCTCTAAAAGTAGCACTATCCTGACTTTTATATAGTAACCACCTTCTTAGGCTTCTTTCATCCAAATATGCATCCTGAGCCACTATGGTTTACTTTTGCCCATTAAAATCCATCTGTTGAGCCTGTAATCCCAGCAGCTAGGGAGGCTGAGGCAGGGGGACTGAGAGTTCAAAGCCAGCCTCAGCAAAGGCAAGGTGCAAAAAACAACTCAGTGAGACCCTGTCTCTAAATAAAATACAAAAGAGGCTGCGGATGGGGCTCAGGGGTCAGTGCCTCAGAGTTCAATCCCAGTAGTCCTCTACCCCCGACCAGAAAACATCTGTCAAAGAAGCTGGGCCACATGATGTGAATGGAGTTCCAAAGCCTGGCCTTTGCTGGCTGCACCCTCCTTGGTCTGCTGTGATCCCTGGTGCTCCATCCGGTCCCAAAGTGCTGTAGTCTGGCTGGGCACAATTCAGGAGCCACTTGTCAAAAGAAACTAACTTTATTTTTAGAACTACAAACGCCAAACAAAACAGCTCCTCAGGAAAAAACCCTCAGAGCCCAACTGCCACCACCGGCTTCCCACAAGCCTCTCACCCCCACACAAACCTCACCACCTCCCACAATCCTCCTGCTCTTGAGGCTGATTGGCTGGGTCGTGTGGGCGGAGCCAAAGAAGTCCCCCAATGAGCAGCTCCGTGGAGGAGCCAATCAGCTAGATGTTGCTGGGGCCGCTGTGAGCCAATCATCAGCTGGCAGTCTGAAGGGCAGGGAAACAGCCCAATGAACATCACCGCAGAGGAGCCAATCAGCTAGATGTTGCTGGGGCTGCTGTGAGCCAATCATCAGCCGGCAGCTGGAAGTTTGCTGGCAGCTGGAAGTTTGCTGGGGCCCCTTTGGCTGTGGCTCTCAACACCAAAGCCGGGCTCTCCCATCAGGCGGTACATCACGTCTGGATGTGTCTCTCTGAGAAGCCGCTGGTGCTGAGTGCTTCAAGCCATGGATTCACTGGGGATTGGAAAATGAGGATGTTCCATCTTTTAAAAATATTTTTACTTGTATGATTTCAGTATAAAAGATTTTTGTCGTTGTTGTGGTTGTGGTTGTTGTTGGCCATTGGCTGCTCTGTGGAATGAATGGTGTCCCCCTCGTCCCAGCTCATATGTAGCTGTCCTAATCCCCAGTGTGACTACATTTGAAGGTAGGGCTTTTAGGGAGATGAAGTTAAGTGAGGTTGTGAGGGTGGGGCCCTAATCTGATAGAACAGGGTCTTCTTTAAATGGAGAAGTGACAACAGAGATCTTTGTCATTCTGGACATCCACACAGGGAAAGGCGGGAAGACACAGATGGCCGTAGGCAAACCAGAGAGGGAGACTCATCAAAGACCGAGTTTCTGAGCACCTTGATCTTGTGTTTCCAGCCTACAGAACTGAGAAAAAATAAATATCTGTCGTTAATCCACCCAGTGGGTAGCATTTTGCTGCCCAACAAGCCAAGCTACTGGTGATCCGCCAGGTTACCCATGGTCCGGTTCATGTGTGAGAGGGAAGACCACCAAATACCCACTTTCTCTTGCCAACAGCTTTCCAGATTCTGAATCTTTCTTTCATCCAGAGGTTACTATTTAGATACTTTTGTCACTATTGAATTGTGGGTTTATGAATTTATGATTTTTTGATCCTTTGCATTTTGATTCTGACCCTCAAACTGTCCCATATGTGGCCAGTAGGAACTGCTGCACGTTGGTGCCTGAGTCCTTTTCATCTCTGAAGCTTCTTTGTATCCAACATGACAAAATAGTCCAGGCTTCTCTCATCCTCCTTTCCTGCCTCAGACCCAGAACCTGCCCTTTCTTCAAGGACCGTGGTTCTGTGAAACAGCTGTTCAAGGCTACAGTTTAACTGCTCGGGAGGCTCCAGGGCTGGCCGTCATCACTGGGCCTGTTCAGTGACCGAGGCTCACAGACACATCTGTAGAATAATCCAGAAGCTCACGGGCGCTTTCGTTCTAACTTAGAAGTCACATTGCTTTGCTGCTTTTGTACTCTTTTTTTTTTTTTCTAACATTCTGAGAATTCTGGTTGTCCATGTCACCGTGGATGATGGAACTAGAATGGCAATGCTCTATCACTAGTCATTTGCTTTATCCCATGTGACACACATGGTGATCTTAGTTAGAGTCACTGAGAATAGTTTAAAAACTTTACATAGGTAATCTCTTTCCCTCTCCCATTTTTAAGCTTCTCTATCAGACCATCAAAACTTTTATACTCTCTCTCTTCCTTTCACCCATCACCTGGCCTTAATTCTACCAGTAGATATGAACCCTCACCTTCAGTCTTTATATCGACACCTCTCCATTTGTTTTTGTTGTCTCTAGTTCATTTTCTAGAAGATTCCTCAGGAAAGGCCTGTGGGGAACTCTCGCCACCTGCGCCACAGTTAATTCAGGAAACCCGACCAGGGGCGATGGGGCATTAGAAAAAACAAACAGACACACATAGATAGAAAAAGGGGGCCTTGTGGGCACCACACTTGGAGGGAGTGCAATGACTGTGATGACCATGAGTCAGCTCAGCAAGTTTATCATACAGATTGGTTCATTAAAAAGGATTCATATACAGAAAGTTTCTTCCAAGCCACTCAAAATGAAGGGCAAACTTCTGCGCATCTTAATTTTAATTATCAGCTTGCACCCACGATTCTTTACCCCCAGGCAGCTGGCGTTTGAACCCAAGGTTGTAAACTGATAAAATTCTGTGGCTGGAACAGAATCCCCCCCTTTGAACAGAGCATCACCATAGCAACGGGGCAATCTTCGATTGGCGCCTTGGCACCGAGAAATTCCCAAGAGAAGTATTGCCTCTGTCTCTGAGCAGTTCAAGGACCATAATTCATTTTCCGCTCCCTACAGGAGAAATATTTCCTGAGATCTTATATGTTGATAACAGTCTATGCACTTTTTATAAGAAAGTCAGATTTGATGAATGAAAATCCTTGGTTCATTTTCTTTCCTTGAAATTCTTAAATGTGTCACTTCATTTTCATCTACCATAAAGCACTGATATAAAAAAAACTGATGATGAAAACCTAATGCTCTTTCTTTATGCTATGTTCCCTTTGCCTAAAACACCCAGGTTTTAAATTTTTCTCTAAGGTCTATCCATTTTACTGGCATGTATACTGTGTCAGGAGAGGTCGGTAATTTTGGGTACAGAGTGTGCTCTTTCAGGATGTATTTTCAATTTGTACATTCAAATATGAAGTTTCTTTGAATTGTGTTTCTTAGTATTTATTCTGTTTTTGCCTTGATTTTCTCTTTCAAGGACTCCTATTATCCATGTGATGGACCTTCTTTGCCTACGGATATTTATCACTTTCTCTTGAATTTTTAAAAATACTTTTTTTCTCCCTGTTCTCCTCCTCTTCCCTCTTCTTTATTTGTTTAAAACTTTCTGACCTTTTCATTTCTATTTCTCTCAAGGAATATTTATTGTTTTTATCCACTCCATTCCTTCTAGTGTCGACTTGATTTCTTAAATAATGTCCTTTTACTTCTAAATACGATTGCTGATCTGCTGTTCCTCAGGCCTTTTACCTCATTTTCAGATGGTCTCTGATTTAAATGGCTTGACTTAACACTCCCTCGATTTTTTGATTGTCCAGTAGTAACCATTCTTCAAATTTTTAAGTTTGATCTCTCCTAGGCTAGCAATATGCAGTCCCATCCCCCCGCTGACCCCTCAGCTCCCAGTCAGGAATTGGAGATCCTGTCACTGTGGGGTCCCCATCGCCCAGCAGGTACTTTCCGTTCAGTGCTGTCCTCCAGGCCGGTGGCCCTCAGCCATGTGCTGACAGCAAGCTCCACACAGCCACCAGTTTTCATTTTCGATACGGGGTTCACTGAAGGACACGAGCTACTCAGAGCTTCCTTATAAATTGGGTTGGGTGGTTTTGCCCATCTGTAAACTGTGTTATGAGCTTGTTTGAGGTAGGCTAAGCGAAGCTCTGATGTTTGTTAGGTTGGGCAGATGTGCTGCATTTTTACTTACGGTGTTTCCAAGGTAAGATGGGTTTGTTGGGATGGAGGTCAAGGAGCACCTGCAGCCATTTCTGGACACATGACTCTGAAGGGCTTTCCTTATCTGCAGGGATGTTGTGCTTCATATTTCTCTCTCTCTCTCTCTCTCTCTCTCTCTCTCTCTCTTTCTCTCTACCAGGGATTGAACCCAGAGGCGCTTAATCACTGAGCCACACCCCCAGCACTTTTTATATTTTTATTTAGAGACAGGGTCTTGCTAAGTTGCTTAGAGCCTCATTAATTTGCTGAGGCTGGCCTTGAACTTGTGATCCTCCTGCCTCAGTCTCCTGATCCTCTGGGATTACAGGCATGCGCCACCAAGTTAGGCTACATATTCTCCTTTTTCCTATGATAATTTTGTAAGGGATTTGACCTGAATACTTTCCTGAGGCTCACCTTTATGTTAAATTAAGTGATCTGATCATTTAGATGGAGGCTATTTAGAATATTCCCAAGTTCAAGGGGAACTCTTCCAAATTCCTGGCGCTTGCTGTCCTGTTGCTTTGTGTGATGTTCTGAAATACTTAGGCTCTCGGCCCCTCTTCACCTAAGCCAGGACCTTCTTTTTCCTTAACCTTCACTGACCTCAGCTGCTACTGGTGCAGGTCTGATCTGTCACACACTAGTGGCTCTTGGTGGCTTCTCCTTGGTGTGCTTCTCCTTGGAGTTGAAGGGAACACCTGGTCACTTTGTACCATGGCAAATGTTGGCCATGAGCTATAGATTTGCTCTCCCTCTGCTTTTATGTAGGAGTTTAGGATAATCCAAAATTTATGCTTCTTCTCAAATTTTCCCAAGAAATTTAAAATTTAGATGGGGTCAAATTGAAACCCGAAACTCTGACATTAGGTAGACATCAAACCTGACAGTGGTTCCTGCTACTGCTGCTGTACATTTGGAATTAATAAAAGTGCAGATGTTGATCCGGTACAGGTGGTGCCATGGTCACATAGTTCTTCAATACTTGTCCCACTGTGGTGGAGGGCACAGTGGGGCAGTCCAGGTGGGTGCTAAACTCAGTTGGAGTGGACATTGCATCAGCTCAGGGGTCCACTGGGACCAGGGGTGCTGCTGAAGTTTCTTTTCACAATTCAAATGTAGAGGTTGGAATATGTGATGATTCTGGACTGTGATTTAGATGCAGGAGGATCCAGCTCCCCTCGTCTTTCCATGTGGCCTTGACTGGACCCTCTGCCATTTTTGACTTTAATTCAGTTCACCCTCCATATCTCTCCATATCATATTGGAAAGATGGGAGCGTGGGTTTGAGTTTCTTCCGGGGAACTCTAAGGAACGTGGGGGCCTAGGCATCCTCTCCCAAAGGGAAACCAGATGCACCTAGTGCTGTGAATCAAGTGTGTCCCCCTGAAATTCATATATTTAATACATCAGAAAGTGACCTCATTGGGACATAGAGTCAGTGAGGTGGAGGTTGTACTGGAGGGGGGTGGGCCCTAATCCACTATGCCTGGTGTCTTTATAAAAAGGAGTGATGTGAATGTAGACATGCCCTAGGCAGGACACAGTGTGAATATTAAAGCTGGTTGCCACAAGCCAAGGAACCATGAGAACTGAGAAGAGAGTTCTGAAACCTTTAGAGGGAGCGCGGCCCTGCAGACCCCTTGGTTTTGCTGATCCGGCCTCCAGGACTGTGGGATAGTAAACTGCCCTCATGTTCTAGGCCACCCTGATAGTGCTGGTTGTTGTATCCGTCATAGGAAATTAAGAGTCTTGGTAGGTTAGAGGATCAACAAAAACAACAGCATAATAAATGGGCAAATGAATTAAACAGACACGTCTCCAAAGACGAAGTACAAATAGCCAAAAAAAAAAAAAAAATAGATGAAAAAACGTTCAACATCATTATCAATTAGGAAAATGCAAATCAAAACTACGCTGAGATTTCATCTCCCTCCAGTCAGAGTGGCAGTCATCAGGAACATGAATAATAATAAATGCTGGAGAGGACGTGGGGGAAAGGGAGCGCTTGCACACTGTTTGGGGATTGTTTAGTACAACATCATGGAAATCGGTATGGAGCTTCCTCAAAATACTAGGAATGGAGCCACCACATGACCCAGTAAATACACCCCTCTGTATTTACCCTGGGGAATTAAAGTCCTCGAACTACAGGGACACATGCTTCTCATAATTAGAGCAGCACAATTCATAATAGCCAAACTATGGAACCAGCCAACAGATCAAGAAAATGTGTTCATATGCACAGTGGAGCTTTATTCAGTCATAAATAAAAGTGAAATTATGTCCTTTGTAGGAGAATGGATGGAACTTGAGACCATCAAGTTGAAATCAGCCAAACTCAGCTGGTCAAGGGTCACGTGTTTGCTCTCATATGTGGAAGCCAGAGAGGAAGAAGGAAGGGAAAGTCGGGGCTGATTTCATGAAAATCAAAGGGAGATCAATCGAGCAGAGGAAAGGGATGAGGGGGAGGGGAAAGGGGAACACTGGGGGTTAGTATTGGCCAAAGTTATATCGTTAAAAATAATGCACTCAAGTCCCTGTAGACCGGGGGCTGCGACTCCAAGCCCACAGGGCCAGGCAGATGATGTCAATCAGGGAACCAGCTGGTACCCAGGAGCCTACACGCCCTCTGAGGGGCTCCAGCCCACGGCTGAAAAGCACCGGCTACAAATATGTACAGTGAGGCATGAGTGTGAGTATTTATCTAGAATGAGAAAAGGAATGAAAGGAAATCACAGCATTTTAGAAGCTGACGAACCCCACAAGTAACACCAAACCCCAAGGACAGACCATCCTGGCTGGAAATCAGGACCAGGAAGGCTGGAGCTGCCAGAGCGAGGGGGGCCTTGCAGGACTAGGTGCGCCCACCACGCTGGGATTGCGAGAGCCCCTCAGGCATTAGGCATAACCTGTGAGGAAGGAGAATCTTAAAATGACTGAGGTTTCTAACTTCATCCCTCGGCCCCAGCCCCATACAGCCATATGGATCCTTCCACTGTTTCTCCCAAGAGAGACCAAGCATGCTCCAGCCTCAGGGCCTTTGCACTTCCTGTCCCCTCATCCAGATAGGTCCTTCTTCCCTGAAACTTCCTGGGCCCTCTTATCAGTCTCTATATAAATATAACCAATGGGGACATCACCTCATGGGGACATTTTCTCTGACCTCCTATATAAAATAACACTCCATCAACACCTGACTCTTCCCCTTGATTGCTCTTCTTCAGAGCACTGTCACTATTATTTTACTCCATCTATCTCATCTGCTGAGCTGCGAATTAAACTCCCTAGTGGCAGAGATTTTTATCCAGTCTATGCTCCTCTCCTCCCCTCTTCCCCCCAAATATTCCTGGTACATAAAAACCCTTGATGAACATCCCTGGAATTGACTGGTTAAGTCTCTGCTGCCTGTAGGAATGCAATCATAAATTGCACTTGTATAAGATACAAATCAGGAACATTCTATTTATCAGAATGTGTACCAGACTCAGCTAGGCTTGCTGTTGAAAGAGATGGATCTCTAAGTCTTGTCGTCGGTGACTGTCTATTATTTGCCCCGTGTGTTTCTAGTTTCTGTAATCCTGTGACGTGTGTCAAGGATCGGGGCAATGCTGGCCTCCGAAGCTCTGGACAGCTCACCCTGAAATCCAAAGCCGCGTCTTAATGACTCCAAGATGCCCAGGAGAAATCAAGGAGCACCCGCTTGATTTCACAGAGCAGTTCCAGCCTCAGGGGATAATTGAAAAGATTATCACCAGGAAATTGTTTACAGGGCAAGCGAGCTCCAGACACAGCCATTGCCACCCCCGGCCCCCACCTGGTTTTTATTTCACATGAGCAAATTTCTAAGCACAGAGAAGGGTAGAATTCTGCACCGTAGGTTTGTGGACCTCCAGGGATAAAGGAGGGCAGCCACAGAGGCCAGGGGTGTCCAAGTCACCAAGGAGAGGAAGCAACCCTGAGAACTTAGGTGCTCCATGAGCAGACAGGAGGGTTCTGGTTCCGGGCCACACAGTCACATGCCCGCAGGGACCAAAGGCAAGTGTGGGCCAAGTTCGTCCACCTCCCTCCTCAAGGGGGTAGCTTTGCCCAAACTTTGCCAAACAGGGACTCAGGCCTGATTCTGATTACTCGTTAAAAGTCAGAAATCCAAATGTGTACATGAAATCTCTCCATTTTAAATGATGGCCACAGGATAAAGAACTTCTAGAAGCACTGTTTTCCAGTAAATATTTCCATGTAACAAACCACCCCAGATTTAGTGACGTAAAGCAACCGTTTTATTATGTCTATGGCTTCTCTGTGTCAGAAGCCTGGACGGGGCAGTGGGTCAGCTCCATGTGTCTGGGGCTTCAGCTGGGAAGATTCAGACGGTGGGTGCTAGGACCATCTGGAGGCTTCTCCTCTCACATATCTGGCCCCTGAGCTGGCATGACTCAGGCCAGGCTCGGCTGGGATTGTCTGGAGGACCTACACATGGCTCTCATGTGTCCTGGGAATAGGCACTGCTGGTCATGTTATGCCAGATTCGTGGGACCCCAGTAGACCTCCAGGAGCCAAATCCGATGCAGTCACACAAGAGTCTTTATTGCAAGCTCGAGCCTGGACTCACAACTGTTCCCAACTCAGCGGTCCCAGGGAGTGAGTCCCGGTCCTTTGTTCAGTGAGATTTTATAGGTTTCGGGGGGGGGGTTGGGGGATACTCTATGCGTCACAACAACACACAGCAAATCATTCCATACCGCGGGAAAATCAAACAACAAGTCTTAACATTGATTAGCACATTCACTGGTGGGAACAAGTTGGGTAGGGGTGATTGGTCAGTACAAGAGGGGGATTCGTTTGAACTGATTGGTTTAGGCCACGAGGGGTGTACGTGCTAAACTACATGGTTTCCCAACATGTTATCAACCACCATAAACTACTGGGGGGTCATCTGGCATCCAGGGATTTTCCCTGTCTCATGCTGATTGGTGGTTGCTAGGGGGTTGCTATGGGTCCTCACCTAGCCTGAGTCAGGGACACCTGGTGCCGCAGATCTCTCCTGTTATTTGTAGATAAACAACTCAGCAGGGTGGGTATGTGCCTAGGAGTGCTCTGTGGGTCTTTCCAGGGACAAGGGTCACGCCCCCTTCCTTGGACAGGCTTTGCTCTGAGGTAGAGGCTGGTTTCTCAAAAATGGAGTCACATCAGTTTCTCAGTGACCCAGGCAGAAGTCCCATGGCTTTTATGACGGGTCTCTGTTCTCCTAGTATCATGTCTACTGTAGCCACAAACCTACCCGGGGAAGGGGGCACAGCTCCCATCTCTTCATGCAAGAGCATCAACAAATTCGCAGCCATCTTTGAAGGAGCCACCCACCCGATTTGTGCTCCATGCCAAAGGGGTCCGCAGGCTGGATTTGGCCAGAACGGAGTAAGCAGCATCTCTGCAGGGGAGAAGGGGACAGGGATCCGACTTGCCCAGTGAAGACCACTAGTGACATCTCCAGATCACAGGTAGCGGGTAAAGCCAAGAGCAGGGGATGCCCCCTGAGTGGGCTTCCCCTGAAGCACATGGCCCTGGATATACAGGGCCTTTGGTCTGGACCCCGTGCCAGGGCCCAGCTTGCTGCCTGCACACACCCATCCTCTCCTCTGATCATGGACTTGGGCCCATCTCCAGCCTCAGCCTCACCCCAGAACACGTCCTCAAGTGTGGCTAAGTCTTCCTCTTCCTCCTGGACCCACAGCCCAGACATTTCCCCTTCCCCTTCCTCTCTAAGAGGACCTTTTTAAGTTCGTGGACCTGAAGGGCTGATTCCATCCTTACTACAGGTGCCACAGTTTGGATGTGCCCCTGCCCCAAATCCATATCCTGAGACCTTGTCCGCAGTGTGTTTGGAGATGGGGGGTTTGGGAGATGAAGGGAGTAAGGCTCTCGTGAAAGAGGCCCCAGGAATCTCCTCCACCCCTTCCACCATGTGAGGACGCCATCTGTCAGCCAGGAAGTGGGCTGTCACCAGAAACCAGCAGTGCCTTGATCTTGGACGCCCAGCCACCAGAATGGCAGGGAACGTCTCTGTTACGCAGAAGCCATCTGTATGGAAGGTTGTTGGGTCAACTCAAACACATCAGGCCATCTGACAAGTGCCTCTGGTGGGGTCAACTATTCCTACACGGGAAGTACCTTCGCCCCAGCCCCCACAGAGGTGATCCCAGAGTGGGGTACAGGAGAGGATGCACAGGAAAACACCCCTGCCCACACCCAGGGGCAGAGCTAGCGTGGATACAGGGGCAGGCACCGTTCTGGCCTCCTCATATCCCTGCCTTCATGTAGAACTCACAAGGAGCCTTTGAACTAACTGTTCCCACTTAAGAGATGAGCAAACTGAGTTTCATACCAAGTACAGGCAAGCGGTTGAATTCATACCAGGCGGAATCATGGGGTTGACTCTACGGCAACATCGGGGAGGAACCAGAGAAACCCACCTGCTCAGACTGGAGGAGGAGGGTAAGGGAAACTGAGGTCGGCCAGGCGGGCTAAACTGAAGGGCCTTGCAAACTGAACAGTCATGACCTTCACGATTCAGGCAGTAGGGAGCCATTGAAGGTTCTGGAGCTGAGGGGTGACCCCACTCATTAAGGCCAGCGATGATGCAAGATATGAATCACCAAGTTGTTCTGCAGATTCTCTCTCCCATGCATTTCCACATGTGGTTCCCACCTGTGTGGTTAGGCTCTGCATTCGCCAGGTGAGCAGAGTAAGAGTGCCGGAATCACAATATGCAAAGTACTGGTGGCAAGCCAACCCGGAGTTCAGGCCTCCTGACTCCACAGCCCAGTCAGCGAGGAGCTGGAGGCAGGCTGCACAACACAGAGGACATGGGCCTTCCATTCTGGTCACCAACATCACTCTCCTTCCTCCCCTCTTTTCCTCTTGGCAACCCCCCACCACCTTTGATTTCCAGACAGCCTGGTGGGGCTGTCAATCATGCAGTCCTGGGTAGGATGGGCACAGGTCCAGGTGACCAATCAGAGGGCTTCTCAGGGAGTGACCTGGATATCGGAGGGGAGAGTCTCAGGGTTCCTCTAGGGCTCCCAATGACAAGGAGCCTCTGAACCTTCTTCACTGTCACCTGGAGGTACCTACCTGAGGATGAAACCAAGAGGACAGCTGAGCTGAGAGAGGGCAGGAAGAGTGACCCCAGGACACCAGTGAGGTCCCCAGGCTTAGCCGAGCCTGGGCTTCTGCATTCTGAAAGCCACTTTGATTTGGTTTTGTCGCTTGTCCCTGATGCAGCCCTTGCACCGAAGCCTGTCTTAGAAGTAAGATAGACTTGGGTTCTCAACTTCTTCATCTGTAAAATGGGAATACTCGAAATACCAGACTTATAGAGATTCTAAAGAATTAAATATACTTCATAAACTGTGAGGTAGCAAGAAAGGAAAGGAGAGAAGGACTGCAGGATAATGGGAAGGGATAAAAATTACTGTCATTTTGCAAAAGATATAATTATCTTCATAGAAATTTTGGACTACAGAGGCACCCTTAGGATTCTTCATAAAGGTCAGCCAAGTTGCTGGATAGATGATCGATATTCAAAGATAACAGTGTTTCTATATACCAGCAATGACAAATTGGAAGATTCATTTTTTAAAAAAGAGACTTGCTGGGTGAGGTGGTGCACACCTGTCATTCAAGAAATTTGGGAGGCTGAGGCAGGAGTATCTCAAGTTGGAGGCCAGTCTCATCACACTAGCAAGACCCTGTCTCAAAAATTAAAAAAAAAAAAAAAAAAGCAATGGGGATGTAGCTCAGAGGTAAAGCACTCTCGGGTATAATCCCCAGTACCAGAGAGAGGGAGAGAGAGAGAGAGAGAGAGAGAGAGAGAGAGAGAGAGAGAGAGAGAGAGAGAGAGAGAGATCCCATCCACTCTAGCCATGAAGTCTGTAAGATTCCCAAGAATAAATCTAATTGGAGATAGGCAAACACTCTGTGGAGAGATGTTTAAATCTGAATTAAGGGACATAAAATAAGGTCTAGGCTATAGTAAAATATAGCAAAATCACAGATGGGAAGGCTCAATGTTAAACATATGGCAATTCCTCCCCCAATTTATAATATAATGCAATTTTAGACAAAAATCCCAGCAAGAGTTTACTGAACTTTACAACTTGATCCTAAGATTCATATTGAACAAAGGACCAGAAATACCAAACCTAAAGAAAGACTTGGCCTAGAAGACAGCAGGATCTACTCACTTTAAGGTTATAACAATGAAATTATGGGTACCAAATGCAAGTGCATTGTGAGACCCCACTGCAAAAGAAGGCCTTTCTGGACTTTAGCAAATAATCCAAAGTAGGCAGTCGTTTTAAAACAGGGTGGTGCCTTTCAAGATGACAGTGCTAACATTTTTTTTTTTAAATTGGGAAATTAATTGGGAAGCGCTGAGATGGCTCCAATGCTTTGAGTTCCTCCCTAGCACACCAATGCCCAGCGAAAACAGGAAAACAAAATTAGAGGTTTAACCAACCAGAAACTGCCAACCACCCTCTAGCTAGGAACTTTCCATCATATTTTACCCCCCAAAAGCAAATACCTAGCTGTAGCCTGTCATCTCTTCCCGTTGCCTGTGTCTTCAGCTGAGGCTGGCAGCTCTCGCGCCCACGTGGTCTCCCTGAACCTCTCTGGTTCCGGGCGCTGCCTGATTCATGAATCATTCTTTGCTCAAATAAACTGTGCTAAATGGAATTTAAAGTTTTTCTTCTGACAGGAAGAGCAGAGCGTAATTTCTGATCCTATGGCTCTTTCTCCCTGTAAGAGGATGACACTTCCTGGGCCACGGGCCTCAGACCTGGGGTGTGACTTACTCTGGTCAATGTCATAAGAGCGTGAGTGGAATACCGCCCCTTCTGAGCAGAATCCTGAAGACCCAGCCCCTGTTCCCACTAGGGCTCGCTCCCCTTTTCCACAGAGCAGCTTGCCCTAAACAGGCTCAGTCCATCATCCGGGTCCCAGAAGGAAGAGGATTGGGCCACAACTGCAGCCAACCCTGGGTACAGATGAGCAAGAACGTGCTTTTGGGTGTGGGAGCCAATGAGGTTGGATGGGTTTGCTTGTTACATCAGCGTATCTCAGGAAATATGACTAGTACAGAAATATGACTAGTGCAAAAACAGGACCTCATAAATTGACTCAAGGCTGACCTTTTTATGCTTCATTGGAGTAAATATGACAACTAATTTGCAAATAGTACACTGACGCAAGCAGGACACAGTGGTGCATACCCATAATCCCAGTGGCTCAGGAGGCTGAGACAGGAAGATCACAAGTTCAAACCCAGCCTCAGCAATTTAGCAAGGCCTGAAACAACTCAGTGAAACCCTGTCTCAAAATAAAAAACAAAAAAAGGGTGGGGATGTGGTACTGGGTTAAATCCCCAGTACCAGGAAGAAAAAAAAAGTTCATTCGATTATTTATTTACTGATTTCTCATTGATGCACATTGATGCTTTACATTGATTTCTCCTTGCTCTACTGAATAGGAGCATGTCCCAAAATACTTACAAGGATTTATATTTTTAAAAAAGCATTTTGTGAGTAAATCAAGTTCAGGGAAATGCTGCAGGTCTTTCTCTTGAGATCCATTGCTTATATTAACACGGTAAAGACTCTGCCTTTTCCCACAGTAAAGAAAACTTTATTGACTCATTTCCTGAAATCATTTGGTGACAGGACCCTTCACCCGCCTCTTAACATAGCTTGAGAGTCTGGGACACGGATTTTTCTTAAATGATTCTTTTTTTTTTTTTTTTTCAGACATTGAGCCATGGAAAATTAGTGGGCAGGTTTCAAAGGCAAAACTCAATTCTCTCATTAGTATGTCAGTCATTCCCGCGTCCTCAAACGTCATCATAAGCCTGAAAGCAGGACTCTAGAGAGTACGGGGAGGAAGGTGCCTTCCCCCTAAAGTCTCCTTATCAGAAGATTAAGCCCAGGGCGGGGAGAGGAGGTCAGTGGTCCCCCCTCTCCAGGATGGAGGTGGCTGGCACTCCTAGCGGCCCTCTGCACTTCCTGACATTTGTGGTTTAATCAAGTCCCATTAATCCCTCCCCCCAACTCCCCGCAGCCTCTGACGGGAACTGTGTGGCTAAAGCCAAGGGGAACTCTTTGAAAGGTAATTAGCGTCCTTTGAATCCAGGGCCCTTTGATTTTGCTTCCTGGCTTCAAACAGTCACAGGAGATTTTGCAGAAAGGGGGATAAACAAAGAGGCAGCAGTGGGAGCCCCAACCGCTGGGCCTCCTGCTGCTTTTCAAGTCGAGATGTGACCCTAAGGAGGACCTGGCCAGTAGGACCAAGGGTGGGTGAGTCCGGAGCTGCACCAGAAGTCGGTCAGTCAGTCAGTCAGGCTCAGTGCTGGGCGCCGAGTACCACGCAGAGCACCGCAAGTAGGTCTCCTTGGTGGCTCATTCATTCCATTATTCATGCACTGATTTCTCTGTGCAGCCAGAGTTTGGCTCCAGGCCCACAAGCTTATTGTTTAGTAGGAAAGACAAATAATAAATAAACAAAAAAGTTTCCCACTGTTGAGAATAAAGTGTCAAGAACTAAATAGATGAACTACAGCCTTTATCCAGGTAAGGATTATCTTTACAGCCGGGGAGGCCACTCTGAGGGGGAAACAGTGCCTGAGGGCACCATGATCTATATAAGCCAGCGGCTCAGTTCAGAACAGAGGGAATGATTTATCTACAGAGCCTTGTGCTGGTCGCCATGTTCGGGAGGATTAGGGAAGCTGTAGAGAGGAGCAGGATCCGTGTTGGCTGTTGTGATAACCCCACAGTCTCAAACTGCTACAGTGGACCCTCGTGCTCAACGCAGCTGCCGTGGCTTAGCTGCAACCTGGCCCACACCACCCTCCTCCTCCATCCAGAGCCTGGTGGCTGAGGCAAAGGGAAGAGGGAATTCTGCAGAGCCCTCAGCCTGCTGTGCAGTGCTCCTGCCTGGAAGAGACACGTGTTACTTGGACCCACAACTCATGGACCAGATCTTATCCTGGGGCCCCAAACCCAACCCAACCTTGGGGGAACCAGCAGAAGTGGGAATGGTGTTAGGATAACCTCAGGGGACCCCTGAATTCATGGTGCAGACAAGCAGGATGTATGGATTGCAGACAGAAGGAGCAGGATGTGCAAAGACCTGGAGCCCTATAAGAGGTTGAAGCTCCCGGGCAGCTGGAGTGCTGGCAGGGCTTGCAACAGAGCGGAAGGGCGGTATTAGAACCTGACACAAGGTGGCTATTGTTACTATCCCCATTTTTGAGATGGGCAAATTGAGGACACAATTTGCTAAATCTGGAGGTGTCATTTTGGTATTTGAACCCAGGTGGTCTGATCCCAGTACAGGAACTTTTCATCTCATTGTCTTAAGGTATGGAGGGGTCAAATTCCAAAAGCAGTAATATTCACAACCTGTGGTTACAGTTGTTTAACACACACACTTTATGTGTATATTATGTACGCATACATATAAACATATTTATATTAAATATACAGATTATTTTCCTTCCTAATAAGAAATGGGGTCCCTGATTGGCCTTAAAATTTAAGATCCTCTTCAAGTATCTTTTCTTTGTCCTTTTTTAGGGATAAATTCAGAGAATTATTGCTAATGGTCACTGAAATAAAGTTTCCCACCTGGCAGTGTGGTGCACACCTGTAATCCCAGTAGCTCAGGAGACTGAGGCAGGAGGATTGCAAGTTCAAGGTCAGCCTCAGCAATTTATCAAGGCTCTAAGCAACTTCATTATTCATTAAATAAAATATATTTTATTTGAAATATGTTGCATGTTTTTAAAAATATATAAAAATATGAAATATAAAAAGGGCTGGGGATGGGGCTCAGTGGTTAAGAAGCACCTCTGGGTTCACTCCCTGGGACCAAAAAAAATATTTTTTTTCCCTGTCAAGTATACAAGAAGGAAGGTTGGGACTGTGGGAAACGAGGAAGAATCACGCCCCATACACAGATGACCACTGCTGTTCACCCCCGCCCCCACTGTTTCATGCGACAATGTGGAATAATTTAAATATTTTGAAAACCTTCCAGTCTTTGATATTGAATTAAAGCATGGCACAAGCCTAAGAAAATACGTCCACAGGCCAAAAGCTCTTCATGGGGCCTGAATCTGCATCTGCCATGTTCTCCGGCCAGCCTCCAGGATGACCTCCAATGATCCCAGCTCAGGTCCTTACTCCCTGCTTACACAGGATCCGGGGTGGCCTGTGTGGGCAGCAAAATATGGCAGAAGTGAAGCCAGATCAAAAAGTCACTGAGTTGCACCTTGACCTTTTGAGTCACTCACTCCAGGGACAGCAGTCACCAAGCCATGAGGAAGGTCAAGCTGTCCTCTGTTGAGGCCGATGTTATGTGATGGTGGTCCAAATGTCCACCAAGGGTCCACATGGTAAAGACAGGGTCCCAGCTTGGCACTCTCGGGAGGTCATGGAAACCTTAAGGTGGGACCCAGTGGGAGGTTTGGGGATGTGCCTTCAGAGAGGACTGAGGGGCCCCAGTATCTTCCTCCCCCTACTTCTCTTGCTTCCTGGCGATGAGGTCGGTGGCTTGGCTCTCCCAGGCACTCCCTGCCATAGTGTGCCCCTCACTGCAGGCCTAAAAGTAACGGGGTCAGCCAATCATGTACTGGAACATCTGAAACCATGAGCTCAAATAAACCTTTTCTCTTTATAAATTGATTGATTATCTTAGAGATTTGTTATAGTGACACAAAGCTAACCCACCCACGTAAAGAGACGCTGAGACACTCACAGTAACCCGATGGCCAGCCATCTGAATGGACCTCTTTGTACATACATACTGTGGCCCCAGTCAAGCTTTCACATGAGCACAGACCCAACCAGTACCTGACTGCAATCTGCTTTTATGAGGTCTTTTATACCCTGAGCCAGAACCACCTGACCAAGAGGCTCTCAAATTCTCAGCCCATAGAAAACTATGAGAGATTATAAATGATTATTGTTGTGTAAAGTTAAACTATTTCTGTAAGGACCAGATAGTTAACAGCTAGTCTTTGCAGACCGGACCACTATTTAACTCTACAAAATCAGCCACACACTATACATAAACAAATGGGTGTGGCTGTGTTTCAATAAAACTTTATTTACGCTGGGTGCAGTGGCTGATGCCTGTAATCTCAACAGCTCAGGAGGCCAAGACAGGAAGATCGCAAGTTCAAAGCCAGCCTCAGCAACAGTGGGGTGCTAAGCAACTCAGTAAGACCCTGTCTCTAAATAAAACACCAAATAGGGCTGGGGGTATGGCTCAGTGGTTGAGTGCCCTTGAGTTCAATCTCTGGTAAGGAAAGAGAGAGAGAGAGAGAGAGAGAGAGAGAGAGAGAGAGAGAGAGAGGGGGAGGGAGGGGGAGGGAGGGAAGAAAGAAAGAAAGAAAGAAAGAAAGAAAGAAAGAAAGAAAGGAAGGAGGGAGGGAGGGAGGGAGGGAGGGAGGGAGGGAGGGAGGGAGGGAGGAAGAAAACCACTTTATTTACAAAAACAAGCAGCAGGTTTGATTTGGCCTGAGGGTTATAGTTTGCCAACCTCTACAAACCACTACATTTTATAATTTGTTACGCTGTGATATGGAATCACCTCACTCTCTGCAGTTCTGAGGGGACTGAATAGATTATGTTATGGACAAAGCACAGGGTTGGTGATTTGAAAGGCAGATTAGAGGCTGACGGGAAGGTGAGCATCAAAGGGTAATGTTCCCAGGATGAGGTAATGGGCCCAGGCTTGGGCAGCACGAATGGATCCAGGTGGTGGCATGGATGTCTTTTATGTACCCTGCCAATCAACATGACAAGAGCAACGTAATGGCAACCATTCCTTTTCATTCTCTCGGCTGGGTCGCTTCCTCTGGACAGTCCTTAAAGAGCAAATGGGACTGTCAGGAGGAAGCATTTCCCCAGGCCCTGCGAACAACCTGCAGAGCCCCTGCTCACTGGGACAAGCACCTAAGCCAGTAACATGGCCTTGACCCCAACTGAGTCATGAGCCCAGAATGAACAAATGCCCAATGGAGGGTTCAAGGAACACTGCCTGCCACCAAGTCACTCTGCCCCTTCCATGTACCTTCTGCTCCCCGAGGACCTCATTCCCAGCCCTGCTGGGCCAGTGTCCAACCTGGAAGACACCTGAAACATCTTCAATCTGGTGGGTAGCACGGATGATAGCCATGCTCATCAGCGGAGAGAGGCGGCAGAAGTAGAGGAAGAAGAAATCAAGGAGAGGACGAGAAAAGGAAAAGGGGGAGACGGAAGAAAGAACCAAACCATCCAGGAGAGGCCGGATACAGGGTTCAAACAACATCAGAATCCGGATTCTGTTTGGATCCATCACTGTGGACCCTGTTCTCGAGCAGTATGGGGAGCTACAGCCTCTGGAACACAAAGTCACAGAGAGCACTGGGACTCTCCTAGCAATCTCAGCAGCAGTTTGGGTTTCACTCTAATTGACCTGCACCAATCAGATGGTCCAGGGAATACTTGGCTCTGATTGGATCTCAGGTCACACGCCCAAAGACCTGAACCAATCAAGAAGGTCCAGGGAATGCTTAACTCTGATTGGATCTTGGGTCCCATGCACACTTATCTGAACCAATCATGGTAGCCCAAGGCACCCATAAATCTGATTGGCCAGTACCAGTGTTCTACCCTTTCCCTCTAAGACTGACTGAAGGAAAGGGGTGAATCTCCCCCCAAATTCAGGGCTTTTGCAAGAAGGAAAGGGAATGAATGCTGAGCGATATGGAGTCATATACCTTAAAGCCCCTTAGAGATGGCTGGGTCCCCTACTCCCTGCCAACTCTTCTGGGAAACTATTTAGTTTCCTTTGTCTGATTAAACCATTTGAGGCTGTAATTGATTCTTAGACCCCACCGGGGGACCCAGAATGGCTAGCTGAAAAATCCCCTTACCGATTCCTCCCTCAGAATCTGGAGAGGGAAGGATGTACTGGGCATGATCCTGTACCTTGGGGGTCTCAAGCCCAATGCTGTCTGGCAACTGTCTCTTCAGGAGCAAGACCACATGAGTCAGGTCCCGAAGAAGTCAAGGGGGACTCTGAGGCCAGCAGAGAAGATTTCTGGAGTGGGTGAGGAAGGGGTGTGCAGGTCATTGAGCAAGGGCAGAGTTTGTGAGCCAGCAGGGAGGAGGACGGGGCTCCTGTCCACTGGAGTTGCCCCCTCTGGCTCTTTCTCCAACGACCTGACAGTCTTTGGGGGAGTGAGGCAGATGGTCTGAATGTGACCTTGGAGTTTAGAGGGAAGCATTGCATAGAGGAGAGTGTCCCAAGCACAGGCCCTTTCCCAACTTGGGTAGGCCAAGGAGGCTGCCTGGTAGAAGGGATATTTGAGCTAAATTTTGAAAGATGAGCATAGCAAGAGGAGAGGAAGGGTCTACCCAGTGATGACAACGTATATAAAGCTCCTGACATGCTGTTAAAACAGTAAACGGCTCCATACAGCTAGGTGTGCCAGTGAGAAGGAGCAATTTCTATGGTTTCGATGTCCCCACCAAAAACTGTGTTGAAATTTAATCCTCAGTGTGAAGTATTGAGATGAGACCGTTAAGAACTGATTAGATTGTGAGGGCTGTGCCCTCTTGAATGGACTAATCCCTTCATGGATTAACGGGTTATCTTGAGAGGGGATCTGTAATAAAAATCAGCCTGGAGCCAGGCAAGCAGCACACATCTGTAATCCCAGCAGCTCAGGAGCCTGAGGCAGGAGGATGGCAAATTCAAAGCCAGCCTCAGCAATTTAGCAAGGCCCTAAGCAACTCGATGGGATCCTGTCTCAAAATAAAATTCAAAAAGGGGCTGGGGATGTGGGTCAGTGGTTAAGTGGCCCTGGGCTCAATCCCTGGTACCCCCTGCAAAAAAAAAAAAAAAAAAACCAGCCCAGCTCTGTCTATGCACCTCTCTCGACTCATGATGCCCTGACGTTCTGGCAGACCATTCCCACCAGCAAGGAAACCCTCACCAGATGTGGTCCCTGGACCTTGGACCTCCCAGTCCCCAGAACTGTGAGCTGAATCAACATTTATTCTTTATAGATGACCAGTCTGTGGTGTTCAGTTATACCAACAGCACGGAGCTGAGGTTGCCAGACAGCCCTGATGAGACAGCGCTGCTGCTAAAGCTGAACAGATGCTTGGCTTCAGTCTCCTAGCCCTGGGAGAGCTGGGAGGGCAGAGGAGGAATTTCAGATGTGGAGTGACCACTTGTGAATACGCAGGTGGCTTTGATCTTGGGAGGGCTGGAGGGTGGTCCAGGTGTGTGGATCAGGACTTCTGAGTATAGGGGACAGAAGTCAACCAGCACAAACTGCCTTGGCCTAGAGCACAGTCAAGGCAGGATCCTGTGTCATCAACCCAAGTCGTGTGACACCTCCATGGGAAGTTGTTGGTGTAACTTGATATTTTCTTTCTGGAAGGCAAGAAGAGCTGAAGCCTAAAACATAATTATTCTTCAATCTAGAAGTTCCACGTCTAGGCATTCACACCAAGAAAATCAATGAATATGAGGCAAAGATTTACCTTCAAGAATGTTCCTCGAAACCCTGTTTAAAAAGGAATAACAGGAAATGATCTGAAAGCCCAACAGTAGGAACGTGGTCTGTAATGGCTAGCAGACTGATGATGGGCAGCTTTAGTCATTCAGTCTGTCTCTATGTGTTAGTCAGGGTTCTCTGGAGGAACACAATCAACAGGAAGTATAATTATAAAAAGGAAATTATTAGGTTGATTTATGCGACCAGAAGCTGGATAGTCCACAGTGGTCATCTGCAGGCTGGAGAGTTGGAAGAACCAGTAGCTGCGCAGCCCAAGAGGCTGAAGACCCAGAAGAAGAGGGATCAATGGGGCTGGGGATGTGGCTCAAGCAGTAACAAACTGAAAAAAAAAAGAGGGATCAATGGTGCTACCCTAGTCTGAGACTGAAGGCTTCTGGAATCACTGTCAGAGTCTGCTTTGGAAGAGTGAAGAAGTGAGAATCCAGTATCCTTAGAGGATCGCAGCAGCCATCAAGAACCAGTTCAAGAAGAATGGAGCTTGCATCTACTGCTGCTTCCTTGTTCTTCCAACTTTTTTTCCATCCAAGCCATCATCCTATTGGATGGGGCTGCCCACACTTAGGGAGGGTCTCCATTTCAGTTGGCTATCCCACATGCCAATCCCTAGGCAGGCACCCTCATTGACACACCCTTAAGCCTCTTAATCCTTGGCTTCTCTTAATCCAAATTGACAATTCAAATTAACCATTACACTCTATAATAAAAGTTAACAATTCCCAGACATTTTTGTCCATGGGGAAGAGCTGCTGTCTGGAAAGGTTTTTAGTAGTCTATAACAGAATCAGAAAAACAGAGACAACAGCAAGATGTTAATAAAACTTTATTTTTTGTGACATTATCTCCATTCTACTTTGAGTTGATGATAATGAATGTTTTTTTTTTTTTCTTTTTTCAAACAGGCAAATAACAAAAGATCCAGTTAACAGTAACACAAAATACAAAGAAGTCGGTGGGCTGGCAAGGGGTCGGTGCTCACCAGTGCCAGGCAGGTAGGGGTCTCTGTGATTCTCCTGCCCTTTTCCTGATGGTTCCAAAATGACTGGTGCTGGCCTTAGCATGGGACTTGTGTCCAAAGTAGGAAGAGGGAAGACAAAAAGGCACCAATGATATTTCCCCTTTTACAGAAAAGCAAACGTTTTTCCTGAAGGCTGCTGCAGACTTCTTCCTATGTCCTATGGGCTAAATGTGGTCCTAAGGCCACACTTAGCTGCAAGGGAGTCTCGGACATGGGGAATCTGGGAAGGGGGCTGGGTTTACTGATGATGATGACTCACTGCCCAGGGCAGGGCACATGGGCCCCTCAAACAAAACCAGGAAGGGCAGGAGCCAGCAATGGAAAGAACAGATAACCATGCTGCCCCCGCACCCTGCGGGGAAGTTGGCAACCCCAGAGCAGTTTCCAATAATTTTTGGAAAATGAAATTTACTGGCCCAAGAAACACAGAAGATTAGAAACTACTCCAATAGATAACTGATTTTCAAAATCAGATTCCTGTGTTTCCAGAGTTATTCAGGGGCTTCCATTAGGGTGAGAAGTAGAGGGAAGGGTCAGAGGTAGCAGCTCTCAATCTTTCCTCAACACAAACACTTCCACCTGCATCTGAATATGGCATTTACTGTGTGCATAAAATCCCACTTGATGTGTGTGTATATGTGTGTGATATCTTTATATGTGTAATATGTAAAATCTTTATTTATAGATACTTATATAGATGCATCCATACATATGTGTGTACATATAGAAAGATCTAGAAGGCTGCCTAGCAGAAACTTCAACGTGGTGGCCCCTACCATCTAAATGAGTATTTAAGATCTCTGTGACTTTTGAACATCTTTACCCTGGCCACATGCTCTCTATGACTCACAGATGCAGACACTCCTGATACTTTTTAGTATCACAGTTCACATATTTATAATAATTTTCACACAAATTAATTCACCCCACGCACACAGACATATTATGCCACCCAGATTACATTTACATTAATGATGTATCTCACGGGCGTTTAGTCTGTGACCCCTGGATCTAGCTGGTCATTAACAATGACTCTGTCTGGGTCATGGGTCGTTTTTTTAACTTTTTTCTTTTTCCTGGTCTGTCCTTTCTAATTTTGCTAAAATAAACAGACGTGGCTTTTGTAATAAGGGAAAAAGACGCCGTTTTAATTAAAAAGTAATAACCATGTGGCCTGTGACCCTGTGGGCTGATTGGGCCACGCTCCATGGGCCCCCACTGGGCTTGGCTCTTCTGGGCTGCTGCTCTTCCTGCCTCTCCAGCCTGCCTCAAAAGTGTCGCCAAGTGAGTGGCAGGGGTCCCTGCCCTGCCCTGTGAGTGAGGTGGGAGTGGGAACTGGGGGCTGGACACTCTTTGAAGGATGGGCTCTTCCTGGAAGAGTTTGGAAACCCAGCTGGAGTCTGAGGTCCTTTCAAATACTAAAATCAAACGTGGGGACATGGTTCCTGCAAATGCCAAATGCTTTCCTCTGACGGGGGCTGTTGATAGATATATTGCCTCATGCTAATGTGGAATTATCACAACACAGTTTCATTCTTGGCTACTGCAAGTCACCAGGACAACATCTGGCTTGAATCTGTCTCATTAGGACTTTTAAAAAAATATATTAAAGCTGAAATCCAAACCACCCCTTTAACACTCTGCCTCTCAAAAACTGTCCAGCCTAAGGGCTCTTGGCCCCATTTTACAGACGGGGACACTCTGGGCCAGGAAGGAGCAGTAAGTTGCTGAATCACAAATCTTGCTAACCTGAGAGGTAACCTGAAGCAAGCAGCTCCAAGTCCTCTGGTTCTTTATCTGAAGACAGAACGGTGCTGCTGCGGTTGGGACGAGTGTCTTCCAAAGCTCCCCGTGTAAAGGCTCGGTCTCCGGGGAGCTACTGAGAATATAGAGCCTTCAGGAGGTGGGGCCTTGTGGGTCATTGGGGTGCCCTGTTGAAGGGGATTATGGAACCCTGGTCTCTTCTGATTCTCTGTTCTGCTTCCTAGCTCAGGCTGTATGCTGTTTTCTCTGCTGCGCTCTGCACCATGATGTGCTACCCTGGCCATAGATCCACAGCAATGGAGCCACCAATCTTGGAAAATAAGCTTTTTCTCTTTGTAAGTTTATTGCCTCAGGTGTTTCAGGAAAGTGCCTAATGGGTCGCTGGCTCCCCCATCACCTGCTAGGGCTCCCTTCATGAAGCAGACAGGAGAGGGAGCAGGAGTGGACCTGGTGATGGGTAGGAAACCCAGGCACGCATTAGCTCTTGTTGCATTCAAGGGCATCTATTAGTAGCAGATTTGGGTCTTTTTACCAGTTGAGTCCTCTGATCCTTAATTATAGTGTTATCTACAATTATTTGGGAGGAGGGACTTGGAAAACAGTAACAATCATATCTCCTAACATACGAGGTGCTGCCTTAGTGCTGTATGAATCATGCACCATCACAGAGAAGAGCAATGTATGGGGCCAGCCGATGACCTCCAGCGAGCACATCACCCTCTCTCTCTCAGTTTCACATGTGAAGGAGAAAGCTCGTCCAGAGAATGAAATGGAAGCACGTGTTTGTAGGATCAGGATTTGCAGGAACAATGGGTTCTCGCTGATCTCTGAACCTCTCTGGGCATTTCAGCAGCAGCCCACCTCGCTGTGCCTCTGGGGTGTGTGTGTGTGTGTGTGTGTGTGTGTGTGTGTGTGTGTGAAGCTCCTGGGGAGCTGGCTTCTCTCCCCACCTCTTTCTCCTTGACTTCTCTCTCTCTTCTCTCATCTTCCTTCCCAGAATCCCTAATGACTTCTTCCAGATTTTCTCAACCACCTTCCTACCCACCAGGCCAGGCACTTCCATATCAGCGGGACCATAAAGACTTGATAAAATTGGTCTCTTTTCAAATAATGCTAGCCTTCAGGACTGTTTCCTTGTGAGGATTCAGGAATCCCCGCATTGGGAGTCCATGGTTAAACTTGAGCTTTTCCCTTGAGCTCCTGCTGCAGGAAATTTGATTCTCACTGAAAACAAATGACTTCCTCTGGGGAAAGTTTAGGGACAAAGGAAGAGAAAAAGAGAAAAAGCATGTTGAAATATTTCAAGATTTTAATTTTATTATACTTTTGCAAAGCATTTTTTGTTTGTTTGTTCGTTCATTTTTGTTTTATTGCAGGGGGTGGGTACCAGGGATGGAACTCAGGGCACTCGACCACTGAGCCACATCCCCAGCCTATTTTGTATTTTATTGAGAGACAGGGTCTCACGGACTTGCTTAGCGTCTCATTTTTGCTGAGACTGGTTTGAATTTGTGATCCTCCTGCCTCAGAGAGCTGCTGGGATTACAAGCGAATGCCACCCCGCCTGGCCTTTCTGCAAAGCATTTACGTGAGTGGAACTCAGCAGTCTTAGCTATTGCTCTTCTCATCTATCCTCCCAACAGTTGGTATTACCTTTATGCCTGCTGATCAAACCATTTGATTCAAGTATAACTTCTATACAGAAGAGTGCAGAGTCCCCACGGGCTCGCTCAGTTTCCTATCACAGAGTGAGCACACTGGGACCTCCCAGGGCTCCTCCCAGCTACTGCCCCTTTCCTTTTCCAAACAGTGGCCCCTGACATGACTTCTAACACCATGGTGGATTAGGTTTGCCTGTGTCTGGCTTCTTTCACCCAAAGTTATTGTGAGATTCATCTATGGCATTGCATGAAATAGAAACTCAATTATTTGTTCATTCATCTAATGGCAATGTACTTTGGAATTGTCCCCAGTTTAGGGCTATTACAGATAATAACTCTGTGAACACTTTGTACTGTGTACATCTGGTACACACCACAAGAGGACTCATTTATGTTGGGTATGAACCAGGAGGAGAATTTCTGGGCCATTAGTGTGCATATGTGTGGCTTTAATAGATTCTGTTTTCCAAAGTTGTGACAACAATTTAAACCAAGGTGTATGAAAGTTCCAGCAGCTCTGTACCCTTGTCTACACTTGGTATTGTCGGAGTTTTTAGCCATCCTAGTGAATGTGAAGAAGTACCTCCTTGACGCTTCAATTTACATTTTCCCAGTAATGTGTGAGGTCGAATAGGTTGTCTTGAGCTTGGTGGCCATTTAGATATATTCTCTTTTGAGAAAAACTTGTCTGTGGGGGTGGTCCCTTTTGAAATTAAATTGCGTTTTCCTTAATGACTGGAGGTGTTCTTTGTTCTGGTTAACAAGTCCTTTGTTGCTTGTTCATACAGCAAAAATGAGTCAGGCTCAGTGGCACACACCTGTAATCCCAGCAGCTGTGGAGGCTGAGGCAGGAGGATCATGAGCTCAAAGCCAGGCTCAGTGAAAGCAAGAGGCTAAGCATCTCAGTGAGACCCTGTATCTGAATAAAAATATGAAATAGGGCTGGAGATGTGGCTCAGGGGTCAAATGCCCCTAAATTCAATCCCCAGCACCCACAAAAAACAAAAAGCAAAACATACAGCAAATATGTTCTCTTATTTTGTGCCTTACCTTGTCCTTTTATAAGAATTGCCCATTTTGAACATTTTATATAAATAAAATCATGCAACACGTGGCCTTTTCAGTCTGGCTTCTATCACGTAGTATGACATTTTCAAGGTTCATATTCCTCTGCATGGTTATAAAAATACCTACTCATATTCATTGCTCATTTTTCCATTGGGTTACTTATTTTTTATTGTTGAGTTGGAGGAATTCTGTGTCTATTATGGACACTAAAACTTTATCTGATATGATTTGAGAATATTTTCACCTTTCTGTTATTTTAAGTCATTCTGTTATAGACATTGATAAACACGTTTTTATGAACCTGTATATCTAGGATTAGGATCATGGGTACATGGTAACTCTACATTTAACTTTTTGAGGAACTGTAAAGGCTTTGTCTAAAAGGGCTGCATTATTTTACATTTCCACTGGCGATACACTAGAGTTACAATTCCTCCACATTCTCACGAATATTTGTTATTATCCCCATTTTTTGTTTCGTCCTTTCCAGGGGGTGTGCAGTGGAATTTCACTGTGGCTTTAACGTGCATTTCCATAAAGACTTGTGAGGCCGAGCACCTTTTCAGGTGCAGATTGGTCATTTGTGTATCCTCTATGGAAAAAGATCTACTCAAATTCTTAGCCCATTTTCACACTGGATTACTTATTTCTTTTTTATTGTTGAGTTGTAAGGGTTCCGTGTCTATTATGGACACTAAGACTTTATTTGATATGTGATTTGAAAATATTTTCTTGCATTCTGTGGATTGTCTTTTCATTTTCTTGATAGCACACCTTGAATTTTTTGAAGTTGTAATTTTTCTCTTTGGTTGTTTTTTCCTTTGGTTGTTCAGGTAGCATGTCTAAGAAACCATTGTCCATCCCAAGGTGCTGACGACTTTTCTAAGTTTTATTCTAAGAGTCTTGTAGTGTCCTCTCTTAGATTTAAGATTTTCATCTACTTTTAGTTTGTCTGTCTGTCTATCTATCTGGATGGAGATAAGGGTCTCTCTTCAATCTCTTGCACCCGGTTGTTGTTGTCATAGTACCACTTGTCGAAAAAACTATTCTTTCCTCAATTAAATAATCTTGGTACCTTTGTCAAAAATCAGTTTCCCATAAATGTGTGGATTTATTTCTGGACTCTTAATTCCACTCCAGTGATCTCTGTGTCTCTCCTTATGCCAGTGCCACATATCTAGACTACTATAGCTCTGTAGTAGATTTTGTAGGGTCTGAGTCCTCCAGATCATTTTGATTCTTTTGGGGCCCTTATATGCCATGTAAATTTTAGGGTCAGCTTATCAGTATCTGCAAAATTATCAGCTGAGATTTTAACAGGAATTGCATTGAATTCATACGTCAATTTGGAGAATATTACTAATATCTTATCTTCCAACCCATAAATCCAGATGTCTTCCATGTACTTAAGACCTTTAATTCCTTTTAATGGTATCTTGTAGTTTCCTATGTACAAATCTTGTACTTTTTTGTTAGATTTATTCAGAAGCATTTTGTTTATTTTTGATGCCATCATAAATAGACTTTTGTTCTTTATTTCACTTTCTGGTTGTTTATTTTTGATGAATAGAAATGTAATTGATTTTTTTCCCATGTAGATCTTACATCCTTCAATCTTGCTGAATTATTTTATTAACTTTATAGTGTGTGTGTGTGTGTGTGTGTGTGTGTGTGTGTAATCCTTAGGATTTTCTACAAGATCATGATCATGTTCTACAAAAGGAAATACTCTTACTTCTTCCTGTCCGATGTGGGCCTTTTATTTCTTTTGTGTTGTTATTATCATACAAATTATATCTTTACAGATTGTATGGACATTGACCCATTTATCTAATTACTTCTTGACATAGTCATCTAAGAGAAAAATATTTATAAACAAAAATATTTATTTACACTGTGTTTATTTATGCTGTATACATTTAGTGGTGTTCTCTGTTTCTTCATGTGGATTTTAGTAATTGTGCAATATCCTTTTGTTTTGGCCTGAAGAATTCTCTTTAATATTCCTTGAAGGGGAGATTTTCTAACAACAAATTCTCTCCATTTTAGTTTATTTAAAAATGCCTTAACTTCTTTTTTTTTTTTTTTTTCAGGATAATTCTGCAAGATAGAGAATTCTTGGAAGGTGTTATTCCACTGACTTCTGGCCTCCCTGGTTTCTAATGAGAAATCAGCTGCTAATCTTATGAAGGTTTCCTTAATAAGATTAAGGGAATTTAGATGAGTCTGTTTTTTGCTTCCTGTTTTCAAGATTCTGTCCTTGTCTTTGACTTTCAACAGCTTGATTATGATATATTTGGTGTGTATCTCTAAGTTTGTTCTACTTAAAGTGTGTAGAGCTGCTTGGATGTGCAGACTAAGGGGTTTTTTTGTGGGTTTTGTTTGTTGTTGTTGTTGTTGGGACTGGGGGTTGAACCCAGGACACTCAATCACAGAGTCACATCCCCAGCTCTTTTTGTATTTTATTTAGAGATGGGGTCTCTGAGTTGCTCAAGACCTCACTAAATTGCTGAGGTTGGCTTTGATCTCACAATTCTCCCGCCTCAGCCTTCTGAGCCACAGGGATTATAGGCGTGCGCCAACACATCCAGCTAGATCAAGGTTTTGCATCTAATTCTTTCCCTTTGGAAACAAGACATTGTGCTTGATGGTCTCCCTCAGGTTTTTGAGGCTCTGTTCATTATTTTTTTTCTTTCTTCTGCAGATTGAATAGTCTCGGCTGTTGTGTCCTAGTGAACCTGCTGTTGTGTCCTAGTGAATTTTTTATTTTAATTATTGTACTTTTTAGCTTCAAAATTTCTATTTGGTTCTCTTATTTATAACTTGTGTCTCTTTATTATTACCCTCTATTTGATGAGGCATCATTCCACTTTCCATTAGTTCTTTGGACATGATTTCCTTTGATCTTTTTGAATATATTTAAAATAGATTCCTCAAAGTCTTTTTCTAGTAAGTCCAATGTCTGGGCTTCCTCAGGATCCGTTTCTATTGATGGCTTTTCTTCTCTGTAGGGACCATACATTTTTATTTCTTATACTCTCTCAAACTTTTTTTTTGTTAAAACTGGACATTTTCTATAACATAATGTGCATCGTCTGGAAATTAGATTCTCTTCCCTCCCCAGGGTTTGTTTCTATTATTTGCTTTTTCAGATTTTTCTGAATTGATTCTGCATAATCTGGATCCTTTTCTTGTGGTGGTAATAAAATCTCTGCTCAGTTACCTTAGTGGTCAATTCATGGTTAGGCAGAGTTGTCTTTAAACACCTTGGACTAATAAGTCTCCCCATCTTCTCTGAGGGGCTTTTCTGTTGAGGGCCACTCTTAAAAGTCATCAAGGCATCCAGGCATGGTAGTGCAGGCCTGTAATCCCAGTGGCTCAGGAGGTTGAGGCAGGAGAATCAAGAGTTCAAAGTCAGCCTCAGCAGTTTAATGAGGCCCCAAGCAACATAGTGAAGCCCTGTCTCTACATAAAATAGGAAAAAAGGGCTGGGGATGTGGCTCAGTGTTAAGTGCCCCTGGGTTCAATCCCCAATACAAAAAAAAAAAAAAAAAAAAAAGAGCCAACCAGGAAATTCATAACTCTGGCTTAGCCTTCACCTCCTGCTTAAGTAGAGATTAAAGGTGAGCATTCAGGGCCTTCTCAGGTCTTTCCTGTGGAACTCTACATGCACACATGGACCTCCAGGCTCTCAGGAGTATATCAGAGTTTTTAAAGGCTCCTGTGAACATCTCATTGTTGATCTTTTAAGTTTTTTTGTGTGTATGGTGCTGGGATTTGAACCCAGGGTCTTGTGCCTGCAGGGCAAGCACTCTACCCACTGAGCTGTATCCCCAGCACTCTTTTTAAGTTTTTTGATTAGCCTATTGTTTGTCCCAAGTTTTACCACCACCAAAATAATCCCCAAATCAAGTCATTGCTTGTAAATGTTGGTGACAGATGTCCACAGTGGAGAGGCAGGGAAGAGACTTCAGGTGGAGCAAAGGCAGTCTTGCTAGTGAAGTCTTCCGGCCACCACTGGATACGCCAACTAAGGATGGTTCTCGGGGATTGTGGCTTTGAAGGAGCCACCCCATCTGTCCCTTCCGGTGGTGGCTGCCAGATTGCTGGTTTTCACTATGAATGTGGCTGCCGATTCACAGGTTGGCTGCCCCAACCTGCTGTTGTGTCCTAGTGAATTTTTTATTTTAATTATTGTACTTTTAGCTTTGAAATTTATATTTGGTTCTCTTATTTATAACTCATATTATAGAGCTGGGAAGAGGAGGATAGTGCGGGGCAAATAGGAACAACGAATAAGGGATCCCTCGATCGCTGCAAGCCCTTGATTCATCTTGAGAGTTCTGAAAAGGTCGACGCTGACCACCGTTGCCAGTTTCTTTGTCACACTTGTGGAAGAGACAGTTTTTGCAAGTCTAGTTCCACAGTCGTCACTGATTACATCTTTGCCCTAATTCTTTTGTAGACATTGCCTCATTTCATTTTCAACACAACCCCATGAGGCAGGGGTTATTTTTATCATTATCTCCATGTTGACAGATGAGGAATCTGAGGCCCAGAGAGGTGAAGCGACTTGCCCATGGTCACACAGCCAACAGGTGGTAGAGCCAGGATTCCAACAGCTGGACTCTAGGTCTGGTGTGCTCACTGGCATCTCTGTCCTGCCAGATGGAGAGAGCCACACGGACTCCAGGAATCAGGAAGTTGGATTTTCTTTTTTTAAAGCCCTTTATCCCACAGCTGGCAAGAGAACCAGCTTCCCACAGACTCCTCAAGTCCCACCTTGCTGCTGTCCCCATCACGTGGGCCTTGAGGGCCCACTCCTTCCCTTGGCCTCAGTTTCTCCGTGTGTAAAGTGAAGCAGTGACCGAGAGCGTCTGTTCTGTCCCTGGGTTTGGGGTTTCCCCAGAACTTGGAGTGCACACCCCAGACTGTCCCATAAAGTTGGGACCTCTGGTGGTGGCCAGGCCTGGGCACTGCTGCTACAGAGGGTGCCCTGTCCACCTGAGTCCTTCCTTGGTGGGCAGCAGCAGCCCTCAGATTGCTCTGGCCCAGCTCATCACCCCTGATGCCCCGCGCCTCTCTGCTTTGCTTTTTTCCCTTAGGACAATTTGTTACACAAACAAATAAACTTGCTGTTGCCCGGTGAGCTTTAGTTGCAACCTAAGTCTGAAGACGGGGGCTCCTCCCGGCCCTGCAAAGAGCTTGGCTTGGAGCTGGGGACATCGGAGGCCCTGCCCCAAAGTAAGAGGACTTTCCCGCTGCAGATGGCACGGAGATGCCCTGAGATGATGGCGCTGTGCAGGGTGACAGCTGGGCCACCGCCAAGGCAGGGGGACACCGATGCAGATGGAGCTGGACTCGGCCCTCGTTCCCGCCTCACTGCCGACTTGGGTCTCAACCCCGGGAACATCTCTTCCTTTGCTCTTGTTCAAGTCCAGCCAGGGCCAGCCCTTGCCACCAGGTCGTGTGAGCAAGGTGGAAACACTGGCCGTCCTGGACAGGCTGAGGCCTGCCTGCTGGAGGCTAGACATCGTCACACACCCATGCCACCACCTACCAGGCCGATGCCAGAGCTGCTGTGGCCTGGTCAGCTTGGCAGCTGGGAAGTGCCCCACAGAGGGGAGGGGAGGGGAGAAAGGGCATCCGGAGCCTGGCTGACCCAACCCTCCTGGAGAGACGGGCAGGAGGAGGCCTAGCTACCAAGGTGACGTGGACACTCCACAGAATCAAATCGCTGTGAGCTGCACAGAACTGGGTTTTCACCCAGTTTGTGGTGACTATCGGAGTGGCCCTCGGCAAGGGCCACCACTTCTGAGAGCTTTGGCCCTCTAATCACGGTCTCTTTCTCAGAGTGGGTTGTGAGGGGAGAAAATGAGGCCACTCACCAACGGGGCATCTGAGCCAGATGTGGTCACTACTGTAGGAAGAGTTTGGAGCCCTGAAAGACGGCAGCTTGCAGGGTGCAGTGGCCACGCCTGGAACCCCAGAGGCTCAGGAGGCTGAGGCAGGAGGATCTCGAGGTCAAAGCCAGCCTCAGCAACTTAGCAAGGCCCTAAGCAACTCAGCAAGACCCTGTCTCTAAATAAAATACAAAACAGGGCTGGGGTGTGCTCAGTGGTCAAGTGCCCTGAGACGGTAGCTTGCTTTCTGTGAGCTCATCCTCAGCCTCTACCAGCTTGTTCCCCTTTCCCTACAACCCGAGGAGGAAATGCAGCTGTGAATCCCATTTTACAGATGAGGAAACCAAGTCCCAGGAAAACTGAGAAGTGCTGTTTTCCCCAGCATGAGAAGCTGGCCTCTCGGGACCTTCTGATTCTTCTCATTTGAGCTGTTTCCTACCTATTTGTAAACTGAAGATCGCAGACAAACACACTAGGTCTTGTCTGATGGAACCACCTTCCCTCTCCTTAGTGGAAAACCACATAATCCTTCATTTATAATTCTACTTCTCTACTCCATGTGCTTTTATTACTTTTCCTTTGAGCCAGTTATAATATCAGCAAGGTTCCTTCATGTTTAACAAGTAAAACAAATCTTCAAAGATGTTCATTTTCAAAGCTATAGCGACATGACAGTCATGATTTTAGCTTTTTTCTGAAAAGTATGTTTTTGCTTTGTTTTTTTTTATACAGGGGATTGGACCCCAGGGTACTTCACCACTAAGCTACATCCCCAGTTCTTTTTATTTTATTTATTTTTTATATTGAGACAGGATCTCCTTACGTTGCTGAGTCTGGCCTCAAACTTTCCATCCTCCTGCCTCTGCCTCCCAAGTCACTGGGATTTCAGGTGTGCACCACTGGGCCTGGCTTGAAAATGATCTTTTAATAGGGCCTTAGCTACCAATGCCTGATTCTTACATAGTGGTCCTGAAGACTACCCCTCCTGGTCCTTGCTCCCTCAGAAACAGACTTTCAGTGCCCCTGGGGCTTGGGTTCTCTGAGGACTGTCTCTCCCTGATGTCACCGATGCCCAGAGTTAAAAGCAAGTATTTCCAGGTGTGAAAACTGACTGTTAGACGTTCCTTCTGGGGGGCAAGCCCAGGGCTTCCCTGGACGTCTCTGCAAAAAGGGCCTCATATCGGAGACCTGTGCCTCGCCCTGCGTCGCTGCCCTTTGTGGCCACTTAGATGGACCGGGGCGCCCTCTTGTGGCTTTCCTTGTCTCTGCATGGACCATCCAGGATCTCTGAAAACTTCCCCTAATCTTTAGGTTCCAATCCATCCAAAGGTTTTGTGAGCACATTTTTCATGTTAAATCTTTTCCTGCTGATGTGGAGCAACTGGGGCTCCTGGTTGGTGGGGTGGAGGGGTACAACCACCTTGGAGATCCTTTTGGCAGATCTTATTGTTATGGAAATTGTGCTCAGCAAGAGACCAAGCACCACTCTGAGGGCTGGAAAACAGGTTTATTACACCAGAGGAGCTGGCGCTCTCAAGTTCTGTGCCGAGTTGAGGTTACATGGGCATTTATTTATTTATTTTTGTACTAGGAATAGAACTCAGGGACACTCCACCACTGAGCCCCATCCCCAGCCCTATTTTGTATTTTATTTAGAGGCAGGATCTCACTGAGTTGCTTAGCGCCTCCCCATTGCTGAGTCTGGCCTCCAACTTTCAATCGTCCTGCTTCAGCCTCCAAGCCTCTGGGATTACGGGCATGCACCACCGCACCCGGCAACATGGGGGCTATTATAGGAAATTTGACATGGTTTTTTAACCATTGCAACTTTGGTGGGTTTGAATTCTTAGCCTACATGACTCCTTTTCACAGACACCTGAGGAATCTCTGGCCTTGAAAGCCATCACATTGGACGTTTACAATTCAATAGATGGGGACCTGGCTCCCCCATCACCTTACCAACATACACTACCACCACTGGTCCAGGGACCTCACTCCTAAGAGCTGAACTGAGACTCATGAAAATGTTTGTCGACATCACGACCCGTACTGGAATGTCCATCGCTGCATGAATGGTAATCACCAGAAACTAGAAACATCCCAGATGTCCATTGATGAGGACATACATTCCATACAGAATATCACTCAGCAATAAAAAGGGAGCAAGAGATCCAAACGATAACAGGGATGAGTCTCAGACAAGCTGATGAGCAGAAAAGCCAGGCCAAAGGAGTATTTTTTATGTGTCAGCCGTGGAGGGGGCCAATCTGTTTTCAAGAAACACGTGGCCAAGCACTGTCAGGGGTGCGGGATGCTAGCTAATGGCCTCCAGCTGTGGTCCCACAGGGCCGCACTGAAGCCCTGCTCTTCCAAGGCAGCCCGCCCAGCCCAGACTTGAGGACAATTAAAAGCTTTTGTGCATCAAGAAATCGCATAGAAATGGAAGGTGATCCTCAGGGTTATACAAAATTACATATAAGAGGAAAGGAGGGGTAAGAGAAAAATAATACAAGTGGAAGAAATGATTTACAGTAGAGGGGGTAGAGAGAGAAAAGGGGAGGGGAGGGGAGGGGAGGGGAAGGGGGGATAGTAGAGAATAGGATAGACAGCAGAATACATCAGTCACTAGAATGGCAATATGTAAATCAATGGAAGTGTAACTGATGTGATACAGCAATCTGTATACGGGGTAAAAATGGGAGTTCATAACCCACTTGAATCAAACTGTGAAATATGATGTATTAAGAACTATGTAATGTTTTGAACGACCAACAATAAAAAAAAAAAAAAGACACTATTAGCCGGGGCATGGTAGGGCACGCCTGTAATCCCAGGGGCTCAGGAGGCTGAGACAGGAGGATCATGAGTTCAAAGCCAGCCTCAGCAAAAGCAAGGTGCTAAGCAACTCAGTGAGACCCTGTCTCTAAATAAAAATACAAAATAGGGCTGGGGTGTGGCTCAGTGGTCGAGTGCCCCTGAGTTCAATCCTTGGTACCAACAACAACAACAAATTTGCAAATCACATATATCAGATAAGGGAATACATAAACACCTAAAAAACAATTAAGTTTAAAATGAGTAAATATGAATCCATATTTCTCTGAAGAAGATACACAAATGGTCGATAAATACAGGACATGATGTTCAGCCTCAGGGATCATGGGGAAATGGAAATAGAAACCACAGTAAGAGACCACCTCATTAGGATGACTACTATAAAAAATAAAATAAAAAACAAAGTAAAACAAACGTTGACCAGATGTGCAGCAATCGTGACCTGTGTGCATTGTTGACAGCTTCTCCAGAGAACAGCCTGTTGGTGGACTTGTCGCAGGAATCAGTGGTTCCACTTGTAGATACAGAGCCCCAGAGATCTGCAAACAGAATCTTGAAGAAAGACATTTGTACAACCGTGTTCACGGCAGCATTGTTCACAGTAGCCAAAAGGTGGAAGCAACCTACGTTTGGGTGGATGAATGAATAAACAAAATGTAGAATATACAGACGATGGAATACTACTCTGCCTTTAAAAAGAGAAGGATTCTGATACATGTTGCAAACAGAGATGGATCTGGAGGGAATCATGCTTAATGAAATAATCCGGTCACAAAAAGGATAAATACTGGATGGTTTCACTTGAAAGAGATACCTAGAGAGGTCAAATTCACAGAGATAGAGAGCAGAATGTGGAGCCGGGCACGGTGGCGCACACCTACAATCCCAGTGGCTCCAGAGGCTGGGGTAGGGGGGACGCAAGTTCAAAGCCAGCCTCAGCAATTTACTGAGGATCTAAGCAACTTAGCAAGATCTCATCTCTAAATATCACAAAAGAGCTGGGGATGTGGCTCAGTGGTTAAGTGCCCCTGAGTTCAATTCCCAGTATCAATTCAATATCCCCTCCCCAAATTAATAATAATCGTATTACTTTAGAATTACAGTTTTAAAAAGTTGTTTTCTCTGGGCGCCAAGGATGCTGAGTATCTCTGGGGGTCAAGTTAGCGACCCGGAGGAGGTGAGGTGGTGGAGCTGATGCTTGGCCAAAGGAGAAGAACTCGCTGGTGAGTGAGGTCCTGGGCCTGCCCTTAGCTCAACCTCATGGTTTCCAGGGACACAGAGGAGCTTGGAATACCCACATTTCTGTCACTTAGCAACCAGGAACTGGTGGCTGCAGCCTCTTGAAAGTTCTCTCCCCCGGGGGCCCTGGTCTCTACTATGGGCTCTGTTCTGCCCAGGTGGTGGGGGCCCAGTGGGGGAGGCACTTGCCACCTGCTTCTCCTCTCAGCCGCTCCCAGAGCTCGCAGGGCAGATTGGGATTCTTGCTGATGTAGGTGAGTCCACAGAAAGTGCTAGATGAACCGGGGCACTTCTAGTCCCAGGACATCCTCCCATTTGCCCCCATTCTTGAAAGACCCTGGAACTCAGGGTGGACAGAACACCACCGGCTGGTGCAGGAGTCACAGCTCAGCCCGGGGCTAATGCCTCTTGCCCTCTGGCTGCGGGACACAGACTTTTGGAGGCTTGTCCCACCCTTAGTTGGAGGTTGGGAGGACCACAGCTGAGGCTGCTTCGATGCCCTTCTCCCCCTCTGAAGTCACTTGTAAGCACCCAAGCCTACTTTCTCTAAATTCTACAACTCGCCTGAGGACTTTCCGTGACCCCAGAAAGCAGATCTCACCTGTGACAGATCAGGTAGGAGTGAAAAGGAAATCCCAGTTCCCATGTCCTCAATTGGGACAACTCTGAGACCTGTCCCACAGAAGCATGAGACCCAGCTGCCCGCGGAGATGACTGACAGGTCCTGCACCCCCTTCCCTCCCACCTCCCTTCCCACTCCTCTCCTGCTATTCCCTGGGACCAGCTCCACTCAGACAGGACGATGCTGAGGAACAGGGGACCCAAGCTCTGTGAGATGCAGGCCACAAGCAACTGCAGGCAAAACTGTGTGGAGCCAAGGGGGTAAAGCCTAACAAAGCCGCCCCAAAGCTGGTCTGCTTTACGTTATCACGAACCAGCAATTCCAACAACTTCCCAGATAAAATTCTCCTCGCTCCTGGGACTGAGGGCTCTCACCCTTCTCACTTTGGCACCCCACTGACACCCAGATAGAGAGAGAGTGATTAATGGTGTGCAAGACGAGAGGGTCCCACTGGTTGAAGTTCTAGGCCGTGGGCCATGTCTTCCTCCCAGAAGCCCTCCCTCACCCCCTGAGTTCGATCCCTCCTGTGTGTTTGCACAGACCTCCTAGCGCTCCTCTGGCATGGCAGTTTTCACACCGGGTTACCTTTGTTATAACTTTTTTTTTTTTTTTTTTTTTTTAACCCACTAGAGCTCTGTAGGGACAGAATTACGGCTTTTCATCTAGACCTGCCTTGCAGCAGGAACTGAGATCAGGGCTGCCACTGGGGGACACATTTTAGTGGTGCACAGCCTGGGGGACCCCACCATGGCCTCCCAGCCTGTGAAGGTTATTGGAGGAATGAATGGCTCTGTGGGGATTCTTCATAACTGGGGAGAGACATGAGTAGTGGAGGGGATCAAGCAAGCAAGGTCAGGACAGACGGAAGGTGGAGGGCTTCTCAGTGGAAAGAGCTTTATGTCATGGGAAGTACATCTCACAGAGGAGCGCCATGGCCGTCAGCCTAGCATCCCCAGAGTGTGGTCAGCACACCTGGAAAGAACATGAGAGAGAACACAAAGAAGAAGAAACCCAGAAAGAACTCAAGGGATCAGCAGTGCTTTATTAAACCACAGAGGGGCACATTTTCAAAAGGGAAAATGGCGGGGAGCTACAAGTGCCTGAGTTTTATAGGGTTTAGCAGGACCAGGTCATGGGAGGAGTCGGTTGGTTACTTTGGGCAGGCTTTTGGGGGAGCAGGGGGATTGGGGCAGATAAGGGAGATTACGACAGGTCAGATTCCTGAGCTCCCTATTTCCCTGAAGTTTTTGTAAGTCTCTATTTCCTTCAGCCGAACTGCTCCTCAGGCTGCTCATCTGGAAGCTTTACAGATGGGGTTCAAGAATCGGGGCACAGAGTTTGGAGAGGCAAAGGGCCCGTGGACAGGGTCAGTGGCAGTGATGGGGTGAGACTGGCCCACTTGAGACCAAGAATTCTCTCATTCTGTATCCATTCCTTCTTTCATTCACTAAGTATGGGCCAAGCCCAGAGGGCATTCAGGTTCAGCTGTGTACAAGACAGACGTGGTCCCTGCTCTCTCTCACAGTCTAGTGGGAAGAAAGTTACTAGTAAATAAGCAAATAAATAAATACTTACTATCGTGTTAGGTTACACTGGATGCCTTTCAGAAAAGCATGGAAATGGGGAAAAAAAACAGGAGAAGGTTGTTTTGGATGGGTGGCCAGGGAAGCTCTCTGCTGAGATGGTAGAAAGTGAGGTAAGGAACTACCATACTTAAAATAAAGGAGCAAACCATGAAGATATTTGGGAAAAGAGTGCTGTAGGCAGAGCAAGAAGTACAATTGGCCCTCTGTATCTGTGGAGTCCTTATCTGCAGATTCAACCAACAGGGGATAGAAAATATCCAGGAAAAAAATTATGTCCATACAGAATAAGTTCAAACTTGTTTTCCATGTCACCATTCCCTAAGCAATACAGTAGAACAACTATTTGCATAGTGTTTAGAGGTTAAAATATATGGCAGTGTCACAGGAGAAGAGATGTCCCTGGAGACAGGTCTGAGGAGTTCCCAGAAGAGAGAGGGAACTCAACTCTGGGCCCAAAGGGTTCCTGGCATAGTGATGGAAAAGAATTTCAACACTAGGCAGACAAAGGCATAGACAGAGGTTTATATAAGAAGGAAGATACACATTTAAGGGAGAATGCAAGCTGTCTGCTGAGTGAGAAGCAGCCCTGACTTGGCCTGTGGTCCAATATTTATAGAAGGGCTGTATCAGGGGCTGGTCTGGAGGTGGATCCAGGGTGAAGCCAGTTTTCCTGTGCTTTTGTATTGCCAGGGCATGGGCCAAGGTTTGCAACAGTGTTTTCTGCATCTCAGTGGCTTGATTCTGCATTGCAATGGCTTGAGGATATTTCCCTTAAGATTCGTATTTTTCCTTATCCTAAATCCCTATCTCAGTTCTGGGTAGAGCATGGAGCAAAATGGATGTGAAACAGGCACTGAAACAGCACCAAGACTATGGCCTTCCTATAACTTCCATCCAGCTTCACCCCGTGTTCTGATTTCTACCTCAGGGACAAAGGAGTGGCTTGGAGGTGTTCCCCCAGGGGGCCCTCAAGATCTTTTATATGAAATAGGCCCTGATGGGGTTCTTATTAATATTTCTACAGGTTAGCCTCCAGGTGTGGTTCCACTGATATTCTGATTCAGAATGACAGTTGGATGGCAGTGGGGGTTAGACCATACATAGGTTCCCTGGGGAGGACTCTTCCTTTTGAGCTTTGTGGGAACTCTGCCAGGTTTTGAGTGGAAGGACACCATCTGACTTGTGTTCTAACAGATTCTGTCTGGTTTCAGGGTGCAAATCAGACTGTAGGCAGACAGGGATATTGTTCAAAGGCTGACGCCAGGCATCCAAGTGAGAAAGAACAGTGGGTGGCATGAACCATGATGCTGACTGGATGGGGAAAAATAAATTTGAGTAAAAACAATAATGGGACTTCAAGAAACTTGTTGAAGATATAATAGGTGGTAAAAATCATGGAGGAGATAGGTTTTTAAAAAAAGATTAAATTAGGTAATGGGTCAGAGTTTCAGTTCTAAAGTCCACAGCTCCCATCTTCTTAGGAAAGTAGCTTCAACTCTGATCAGTTTTGTCACTTGCAAAATGGGGATGATAACAGAACATAAGATTTGTTGAAAGAACAAAGTAAGCTTTTGGCACAGGACACAGCACCCTACAAACACCATAATAAAAGCTATCCTAGGAACCAGACTGGTAGATTCCAGTACCATCTCTGCCCTTCACTGGCTGGCTGTGTCATCGGGGTCAAATTGTCCCTTGGTACCTCGATTTTCCTTAGTAGTATTACCACTTCGGGGTGGGGGTCAACCCATGTAGACAAGAAAAGGATTTAGAATAAGGTGACTCGTGGCAAGCACTGCACACGAGCTAATAAATATATTTTCCCCACATTTCCTAAGTTGTTTCCCGGCTTAGCACCACCCACTTTGCGGATGGGAAGTCTAGTTTGCAGCGAGGTGTCCTCTCCCAGGACTCAGCACCCAGCGTCCTGCAGGCTGCGGGGAGAACCCGATCCCGGCTCTGAGAGGCCACGCCCCGTGCGCGGACTACCTCTGGGAACCCTTCAGTGCCCGGCTCGCGTTTTCAGCCCGGCACTCTTAGAGAAGCTGCGCTGCCGTTTGGAACTACTTCCGGCGGCTGCTATGACGCCCCCGGACAGCTCCCTTTGGGGCGCCGGGAGAGACCCGGCGGAAGCAGCGGGAGGGCGGGGCGGAGTAATAGCCACGCGTGGGCGGAGCCATCCCTGAAGTGTTACCTTCTTCCTTCGGCCCGCAGGAGCCGAGCGTACTGATGGCGGGCTTGGAGGTGCTCTACGAGTCGGCGGCGCCGTCCATCACCTGCACGCAGGACGCGCTGGTCTGCTTCCTGCACTGGGAGGTGGTGACGCACGGCTACTACGGTCTGGGCACCGGTGACCAGGTACGCCGCGGAGCCGTCCGCTGGGGAGGGGGGAGCTGTCTTCTGCCGAAACCCGGAGGCCAAAGACCTCGTCCGGAGCGCCTGGCCTCTGCCCGTCACCCCAGGTCCGGGCCCGGGGGATCCTGACGCCGCTGGGGCTCGGGACCCCTCCCCACGCAGCTGGCACAGCCTGGTTTGTAAACCGGGGAACAGAAAGTCTTCAGCTCAGCCTGGCGGTCGCTCGGGCCAGGATTCTGTGGATCTGACCCCGAGACAGGGTGTAGCTCCCCAGAGTCCTCACCCCACCTGCTCCCCCTAAACTCTGGCCACACAGTCACGGAGCAGGGATGGGGAGGCCGGACTCAAAACTGCGCCCATTCCCACCTCGAGCCTCCACGGGACATCTGGAAACGATCATGAGGTTTTGGGTGGGCTCACACACTCTTACCTTTTGCTGAAGGGCTCTGGGCCCAGTCGCCCCCGTCATCATCAGCTCACACACACGTACCCATACATCCTGGATGTGAGGGTCAGGTTAGGATTCCTAGCTATAGTTTTCCCCACAGGGTCAGCCCCTCCTGTTCTCCCATCCCTAGGTTCTGCTTCTTAACAGGTGGAGGCCTGTTGATGTTCCCACAGAGCCCCCAGGACACCTGGACTCAGCCCATCTCACGAATGTCTCTCTTCCCTGTCCCTTCCCTGTGACCCCCATCACATCAGCCTTCCTATGAAAACTGGACCTGGCCCCTTTGTTTCCCATCTGCTCCTTCCAGCCACACTCCCACATACACACAGACACTCAGGACTCCAGGCCTGACCCTCTCTGTCCCAGTCCTCTCATTCCCAGAACCAAGACCAGCTCTGAGGAGCAAGCCACCCCACCCCTTGTGTCTCCCAGTGAGATTTTAACTTTCATTTTTTACTACTTTATTTCTCAAGCCCCGAACCCATTTTTATCTTTCTCAGGTATATAGCTTTCTGGACCCTCCCTCCCTGCTCCCGCAAATGCTTTACACATTCCAAACATTTAGCCAGATATCCCCCTAAATCATTGCTACTGCTTCTATTCCTCTCTCCCATAGAACTAGGACCAAGACCACCACACCCCTTTAGCACTACCCCATCAGCAGAATCAGAGCACAGGAACTATCATTGACCTCTGTCTCCCCTCCTCCCCAGTCTCAGCTATTTCACTGGGACCCCAGGTGTGTGCTCAGCAGCCCACTGCTACCTCCAAGGGCACACATCCTTCATAGCTTACATGAGCTTCAGGAGGAAACAAGCAGCAACAACAACACACCCTCCCACACACACCCCTAGAGAAGAAAAGGCTGGGAAAGCAGAGTCAGCAACAACAACCCCCCCACCACACACACAGACACACACACAGGGGAACATTTCTTCCTCCCAGCAGTTCAGACCTTGGGACCTGGGAGAGATGCTGCCTTCCCCCACTCCCCGGTGTCAGGGCCCCCTTTCACTGCACATTTCCTCCAGCAGGAACCCTATGGCTCCTGACTTGCTCTGCTCTGGCTTTCTAGTCTTTAACAGCTCTTTCACTTGGCCCAGTCACTTCATATCAACTTCTCCTGGGAAGTTCTTCAGAGAGCTGATGTGTGGGACGGGGCAGGGTGTGGAGTAAGACGTGGATTTACTCTGGAGCTTACCCATTGGCCGCACTCTTCAGATGGAGCAGGTCCGCTCCATCCTGTCCTCAAGCCCCTCCCCACCTTACTGCCTGCGGGCTCGTTCTCTGCCCGACTATCATAACCCCTTCCTCTCCCCCCAGGACCAGGAGCTTGTCACAGAGGGCTTACCTGGCCCCCTGCTCACCATTTCACAGGCATGAACCCTGCAGAACTGCTCCCCCACTTGTCCCCCCACACGTCCTGTCAGCGCCTGTGTCTGTCACTTTGCCAGGGTATGGATGTCAGTTCTTATGGGTTGGTGTCTTCCCTGGCATCACCCTCTTGCAAAATACTCTAGGCCCCCAAAATTTTCAAATGAAATGTGAAAACAAATCTCATTTCAATAGTGGTTAAAAAAAAAAAAAAAGATCCGTGACAGATTCCCAAAGTCTACCTCCTCAGTTAATGGTGACGGCTCAAGCTCCTGCGGACCAGAAAAAAAGTCAGCTCCACACATCTCTTGGGAGGCCAAAGAGCTGGAGAATGGGAGTTTTGGAAGGCACTGTCCCCCTGTCCACCTCAGCGCTCAACCTTACATGCCCTCAAAGGAATGAGTGTCGGGACTTCCAACAGAGTCTGCTGTATTTGTGCTTCTTTTTGCTTTTTCTCCTGAAGTGGCTGCAGGCTCAGGTTGTACTTGGCCTCTGCTTACATTGGTTGAGGGTGCTCATATTCAGAGCAGAAGGCGTCTGGAGCAGTGTCTTTCCTGTGTGTTTATTGAGGTTTAATATTCAGACTGGAGCCAGCAGAGTTGGCTGAGTCCATAGTGTTTGCCAAGTTCAGAGGATGTTTGTGTTGCTGCTCTAGTCACCTCCTGCCCCCCATCTTCCTGGGGGTGATAAGAGGGAAACAGTGTCCCCAGAGTGTCTGTTTGACTAACACATCAACAGTTGAGTAGAGAGCAAGGCTGTCTGCTCTCTTTGGTTTAGCCTCCTCTGGTGCAGTAGGATTGGTCTGTAAAACTTGACTGGAAGAGTAACACTTCTGTTGGCCTCAACTGAAGTCCAGCATTTGAATTTGGATTTCTTTCTTGAAGTCAGCACCACTCCTCATAAGAGCTTTATAGCTATGTCAGGCAGGTTAAGTGGCAGGGGATGGAGATGGCCGTAGAGTTAAATTAGAGAATTGGTTTTGTGTTGTGTTGTGGGATTTAAGGATTATAAGAAAGAGAAAATGCCCAGAACGATCTGTTTCGTTTCTCTGGCTGAAGCCCAGAGGCACTGGGGTGAACACTCAGCTATTAAAGAATGCTTCCTCCCCGGGTTTTGAGGATTTTTCTCAAGAAAAATTTTCATGGGGCCAGTTTGGTGGACCTGGCTGGGAAAAATCTCCAGCCATAGCCTGGCAGCTGAGAATTCTGAATCCCAAATCCAGCTTTATATCTCATGTGCTGTGACCTTGCGTGAGTGTCGGCTCCCCCAGGTCTTAAAGTTTTCATCCAATGGTGTCAAACTACATGACTGTGCACTTTGGCTACATTCCAACTGTAGCTTTCTGGGACACTTGATATTTGAGCTGAGGGCCCCCGAGTGCAATTGAATGCCATGTTTGGCTTGATAACACCAGAGCCTGTCTCATGGTGCCACCTCTGTTTTCTGGGGAACATAGATCCCATTTCAGCAAGAGGCGTCGTTCTTCCAGGACTTTACTCTGGAAGCAAAGGTGGTGAGCAGGCCAGGTTTCCCACATTCCAGTTCTGGTAGATGAATGCTGTATACGAGGGCATAATAGAAATAAAAGACCCCTCCACAGAGCAAAGATAAGGCATGTCATCAAATCCCTGGCTTCTGAAGTATAACTTCACCCACAACAGTAAACATGTAACAGGAAGTGTACCCTGTTCAGAGTGGGAAAATGGTTTCTCCTTCTCCCTTAGTGGACTGATTGGTTAGTTTCACTTTTGTTTTTTGTTCCTCTGTTTCGTTTCTGGAGTGTGAATTGATTTGTCATCCAGCCAGTTTTTAAACCACTGCCAATTGCGACATCCTGAATTTGACTTGTGACCACTCCTCCTAATGAATTCCTGAGCACCAGGGAGACCAAAGAAGAGAACCTAAGCAGTCCTCGATTGTAGCCTCCCATTGTCCTTAGTGTGTGTCGAGTTTTGCGTTTCTGGCCTTTGCTGGTGTTCTTCTCTGGTCCCATTCCTTCCCATCATACTTTTATTAATATAGATCTTCCCAGTCTGCCTGCTCCATGCTGAGCAATATAAATATGCATCCATGAAATGATGTACATTGGTACTGGGGCTGTGGCTCAGCGGTGGAGCGCTCACCTAGCACATGTGAAGCACTGGGTTTGATCCTCAGCATCACGTAGAAATAAACATTAAGGGTATTATGTCCACCTGCAACTAAAATAAATTTTTAAAAAAGACATATCATTTTCTGTGTGCTTTTTAAGTTGTTTACACTAATGGTGCTGGTCTGTAAATCTCATTTTTTCTGGATTTTAAATCATATTTTTTACTTTGATTAGTAATACTACAATTAGATCCACCTTGCTCATTCTGATTGCTAGAGAGTAACCCACTGTAAGTGTATTTTGCCTTTTACCTCCTCCTTGGCTGCCCTAGCCAAGGCTGTTATGAAGATCCCTTGTCCTATCTCTGCACAGGGTTCTTCCAGAAGTAGGGAATTTGGGTTGTGGGATATTGACTCACCTAATTTTACTAAATACTACCAGATTGCTCCCTAAAGGGGCTGTTTAAATTTTTAAAACTCCCTAAAGGAGTTTAAATGCTCACCAGCAGTGCCTGGAGGTCTCCCATACAAGTCTGGTAAAAAAATAAAAATAAAAAAATAACAAATGGGTAACACCGGTCTGACAGGTGTGTATAACCTGCTATCTCATTATTTCATCCTGACTTTTCGTTTTTCTGCAGCCTAGCAAATGTCTTTTCCTAGCCGTGATGTCTTGACTTTATATTGCTTGTTGTTGAGCAGAAGCTGTAAATTATCAGCAGTTTCAGTGGCGGTATTTTTATCTTGTATGGATCTTGTTTAAGAAATCTCCCCCTTGCCCCCAGAAATCACTGTTCATTTTTACTGTAGAAATGAGTTGAACTATTTCTCAAACTTTAGTGTGTGAATATAAAGTTCTAGGTTATCTAAAAAGGAAAAGAAAGGAGAAACATCATAACTCACAGTAGATGCATTTTACACCAGTGAGGTGGGTAAGATGAAAAAGTCAGATGAAAGCAGTGTTGCTGACCAGGTGGAACAGCAGGGGCTCTCCCTCGGGGCTAGTGGCAGTGGACATCAGCACCTCTTTGGTAAACAATTTGATTTTATCTCATCAATAGAAGGTTCTACCTCCAGGTATAGAAATTAACTCAAATGTGTGCCAGGTGTGTCCAGGATGTTCATAGCATTATTCATAATAGCAAAGTAAGTGAACTGGAAACTTGTCTGTCTCCACCAGCAAGTGAGCAAGTCTTGAAGCCCCTTCGCACAGTGGAGCGCCGCATAGTGGTGAATGTGAATCAGCTATAGCAAAAACACTGAAGCACTGGCAGGGATTAATCTCTTCATGTGAAAATGGCAACTGGTGGAAGTGATGCTGTTCGTGTTAAATTTAGAAACATTGGAAACTGTATTTTTATGGTTGCATGTACAGTAAAACAACTTATAGGAAAAGTGAGAAAAAAGTTTTTTAAAAATACAGAGTAGTATTACTCTCGAAGGGAAAGAAGGAAGAATTTGGGGATTTGCTACCCAAGGCTTTTGTGATGATTGCAATGTTCTTTTTCCTAAGCAATTTGTAGCCACATACACCTCCCTTCCTCCCTCCCTCTCTCTCTCCCTCTCTCTCTCTCTACCCCCATATATGTATGTATGTATGTGTGTGTATATATATATATATATATATATATATATATATGTGTGTGTATTTAAATATATGTTATGTATATGTTTTAGTTGTAGATTGACACAATACTTTTATTTATTTTTATGCAGTATTGAGAATCAAACCCAGTGCTTCACATGTGCTAGGCAATCAAGTGTTCTATCACTGAGCCACAACCCCAGCCCTCCACTTTGTATTTTTTAAAATCTTGTATGTATATTACATTTTAGGTATATGTGAAAATCGTCTGTAACTTTTGTTAAACAGTTGGTGTTTTTAGTCAACATTTTGGTGACCCTGTGGCACATAGATCAAGGTCCAAACCCTGAAAATCAGTGCTTTAGAATTCCAGTGTCCCTTAAATTAATTAGCTTTATTCTTGGCAGTGATGGAGAGGGAGATGATTATTAAACTGAGGTTGCAGGTTCTTGACAGGTGTCAGTGCTGTGTCATAAAGACAGCCAGGGGGGAGAGAACATTCCAGATACCTGGGCCCCAGACCTCTAACTGGTGCATGACCTTGGACAGGTCACTCTCTTGACCTCCGTAGCCTTGTCTGTGAAGTGAGAGGTGCTGATAGATCATCTGTAAGATTCTTTGTAGGTCCCTGTTCTGAGGTCATGATCTTTCTCCTCAATCCCGTTGTCTTCTCAGCCAGGTCCCAGTGATAAGAAGTCAGAGCTGCTGCCAGCTGGGTGGAACAACAGTAAAGACCTGTATGTCCTCCGGTATGAGTCCAAGGACGGCTCCAGAAAGCTCCTTGTGAAAGCCATCACCATGGAGACCAGCATGATCATCAATGTGCTGGTGAGTCTCAGACCTGTGGGGTCTTCGGATGGCGGTGGGTATTCCGGTGGCGGTTCCAAAACCCATTTAACAGTGACTGCAGAGCTGTAAGTGTCCCTGAAGCCTTTGCCCAGTGTCCCTCCTTCAAGAGCTTTATCCTGAGGTGAGAACCCTAAACATAGAAATGCTTTGTGCACAAAGATGGTCGCTGCCTGGATTATAAAGGAGGGACTTCTCTCCACAGGTTAAAGAAATCAAAGTAAGCCATTCAGGGACAATGCAGGAAGAAAGGCTCTTGTAGCCCCAGTGGGCTGCTTTTAGCTTCGTAAGCAAGCAGTGTTCTTGCTGCCTTGGAACCTGTACACTTGATGTTTCTTGTGCTGTAATCCCCACCCTCTCCCATCTGCCACCTCACGTACATACGCAGCCTCCGCCTTCTCTTCAGTCTGCCTGACTCCCCCTCTTTTGTCACTTACTCAGAAATACATTCCTACTACCCACCCCACCTGCCAGAAAAATCTAAATCCTGCTTCTCTACTTCATCATTTTATTTTTGTGCCAGCTTGTGATTGTGTCCTTACTGGTGCTTTGCTTTAATGTCAGTGATCTGCTACTGAAGCACCATGAGGGCAATAGCTTGCTTTTTGTTAAGTTTTGTCTTGTGGTCCGTCTGTTGTAAGGTATCCTGCAGAATGTGATTTGCTGCCCTTTGCTTTTCTCACTCTGTTTTGGAGGCCTTCAACTGGGAGCACACAATTAGGTGTACCTCATTTGCTTTAATTTCTACATAGTATTCCATTATCCTTTCCCTTTTGACAAATATTTAGATCTTGTATCAGACAAGGTTCTTAGTTGCAAACCAGAAAATTACATACCTGCATCCTATCTGCAAAAGAACCTGGGAAATAGATTGTCTGGCCTTGGAAAGGCAGTATTTCTATATCAAGGAAGTCCCTAAGCATTAGAAGACTGTGTCATGTATTACAAAGAGTCCTCATCGGTGTCTCTTTGAACATCCGTATTTTTTAGGTTGTATGCTGTTCTTCCCACCCATGCACTCATTAGCCCAGAAATACCCCGTCTCTCATTTTCTATTTCACTTTTCTAGGAATATGGCTCGCAGCAGGTGGCAGACTTGACCCTGAACTTGGATGATTATATCAGTGCAGAAGACCTGCATGACTTCCACAGGTACTTCTAAATGATGTCTTTTTTCCAAACTGAGAACCAATGGCAAGAAATAAAGAATGAGGTTTTGGTGTCCAGAGACTCAAGGGAGATTAACAAAATTGTTCACTCCTTGGCACAAATACTTCTCAACTCTCTTTTCTGGTTTTTTGTTTGCTTTTGGTTTCTGTTAAAGGCAGGATTCACGTAGGAAATGCCCCATGAAATAAAATGATGCAGTCAGGAGTCCACAGTGCTCAGTGGCTCCAGAGTAAAGGTGGGGCCAGGCCATTGGCTCAGTTGGGAGTAGGCTTCCTGCAGGACCTGTGCCTGATCAGAGTTCCCGTGAACCCCCACTCCACAGACGCTGTGCCTCCCCCCTCTTCTTTTGGCACCAGAACAATGCCTCCATTATAGTCAGTGAACCTATGTGATAGATCATGATCCCACATCATGGCGTCCACATGAGGGCTCACTCTTGGTGTTACACATTCTGAGGGTTTGGGCAGGTGTGTAATGCCTTGTCGCCACCACTGCAGTATCATGTGGTGTAGTTTCCCTTCCATAAAAACCCTTTGTTCTGCGTGTTCCTTCCCCTCCCTCAGTCCCTGGCAACCATTGGTCTTTTTACTGTCTCCATAGTTTTGCCTTTTCAGAAGGTCATGCAACTGGAATATGATTCCATGCAAACTGTCTTCCAAAGTGGCTGCACCATTGCATCCCCCCAGGATTGAAGGTGGGAGCTCATGTCATTCTGCACCCTTGCCAGTGTCTGATTTGTCAGTGTTTTAGATTTAGGCCATTCTAATGGTGGTACCTCATTGTTTAATTTTCAGTTTCGTAGATACATGTTGGGAAGTATCTTTGCTTATGCTTATTTGCTGTTCATATTTCTTCTTTAATGTAGTATCTGTGCAGATCCTTTGCTCACTTTTTAAATGGGTCGTTTTAGAAGTTCATTGTATATTTTGGTTAGCAGTCTTTTATATGACAAGTGTTTTGTAAATATTTTCTCCCAGACTGTGGCTTGTTTTCTCATTCTAAATCCTAAACTTTTTTATTTTGGAATGTGCAGCACCACAGAAGAAATGGTTTGCAACAACCCTCAGTGAACACCCAATTGCCCATCACTTAGATTCACCAATTTTTAATGTCTTGCCACTTTTGCTTAATTTTCTTAAATTTTTTTTGTTGTTCTTGAACCATCTGAGAATGATTTGCAGATGTCATGAACTTTTATCCCTGCACACTGCAGCGTGCATCTCCTTGTTCTTACAGGGCATCCTCTGACCTGACCTTAATACCGTCTTCACACTTGGAAGTGCAGCACTGACACAATGCTGTCATTTAATACTCAGCCCAAGATCAGATTCCCGCAGTCATCCCAACAGTGTCCTGTGTAGCTGCTCCTTTAGTTTTCCCATATCCGTCCATCCCCAAATCACACCTTGCATTTTCATGTCTCTTTACTTCCCTTTATTCCAGCAGTTTCCTAGACTTTCATTTTGATGCTTTTCAAGACGTACACACACACACACACACACACACACACACACACACACACACACAAAATGTATGTATATAACTTGTTTGTTTTTTCCGTTGCTGGGGATTGAATCACAGAGTCTCGCACATGCCAGGCAAGTGCACTAAGACTGAGACATACCTACCCCCAGCCCTCACGTTGACAGTTGTGAAGATTCAAGATTGGTTGTGCAAAATGTGCAGATCGTTTCCATATGATTGGCTTCATCCAGTTGTTTCTGCATCGTTAGATTCAGGTTCAACATTGCTGAAAACAACAGTTCATAGGTGAGCTGCGTCCTCCTCAGTGCTTTACATCCGGGACCCGGTCTATCTTATCATTGGTGTTCTTAAATTTGATCATGTGGTGAAGACAGTGTCCACCAGATTTCTGTGTCATAGGGCATCTGTATTTAATAAATAATCTGGGATCCTGTTAGCAGCCTATGGATGTTCTATTTCCTGATGGTCTTTTGCCCAGTGATTCAACATCTATATATGATTTTTGCCTGCATCCGTTATTACAGAGATGATTGTAAAATAGTCATTTTCTATGTCTATCATTTTTTTCAACATTTTTAGTTACCATTTTTTTCCTGCCCCATTATTTTTAGTTTATTAAATGTCAGTATGGACTGGTGGATTTGGATTCTTTTTTATCAGTCTTTGAATGTTTAAGTTGTCCCAGAGTGGAAGTCCCTGCAAGCTGCCTTCTTTATCCTTTTGACAACATTCTTGAGCATTTTCTACTTTGTGGCAGAATATGATGTTCTGAGTGTACCTTGTGCTTGCCTTGCCTATGGCTGGGAATCAGCCATTCCCCTGAGAGCCATAATTTCTCTTAGTGGAGAATAGTATTTAAAAACCAAAGTCTGGGCCCCAGGCATGCTCATTAATATGAAGGTGTCGCCGCTTCTGGGCCCTTTGAGTGAATAGAGCCCAGGAATCATTTTTTCATTAGATTTTGAGTTCAAACTGATACCTCTGTTTTAAATCTAACATCACAGGATTCTTCTTATTCCAAACTTACATTTCCCTTTTCCTGTAGCAAGAACTCTGATTCCCAACAGCATCAATTTATTTACTCATTCACTTGATCCAAAAATTTGCAGTTTCTGAACTGCCCACCACTGTCTACCAAGAATAATCCTACTAAATACAGATCCGGATGTGACTTCTTCCCAGTTCTTTTTGTTCTTTGACTGTTTCCCATAAAGAATATATGCAGTCAAAAGTATTATGTTCAAAACTTAGATTGATATTTGCTTTTTTTTTAATCAGTGTACTGGAGTTATCTGTTTACTTTATTCCATTTTAGGAACAACTTTTTCCCCATCCTTTTTGACCTCAGGATTCTGGAAGAAGCTTTGCATCACTATAAATTCACTGTCATCAAAGATTAACTGAACTAGGAATTGCCCACGACCCCTATTGTGTTGATTTGTTTAGTCAGCAGTAACCACCTTGGACTCACTCCTCAGACTTCCATACCACCCACCCGCATTATTCAGGCCACCTGCTCTTTGTCTCTCCCCTCTTCCATGCAGACTCTGAGCAGGTCCTTTATGTACGTCCCTCCTGCTTACCCACCCTTAGCAGCTTTCCCACACGGCAGTAGGACCAGTCTTTTTAAAAGTTGATTAGATCATGATTATAACTCTTACTTAAAAGCGTCCAGGGACACCACCTCACCCCATTAGGACGACTACTGTGAAGCAAGAAGGGAGAGAGGGAACATGGAGAAACTTGAACCCCCCTGTGTGGGAAGGGGATGTGAAAAGCAGAATGACAGTTCTTCAGAAACTAAACTCACCATAAAACCCAACAATTCTCTTTGGGCCACCCCAGCCCCAGTTGTCCCTCCACCCTTGCCCCGGACCTGGAAAGGTAGGAAGCCTTGTCCCCACTCACTGCTCTATATGGGTGGGGTCAACATCCCACCTCTTTTTATAAAAGATATTAACCCCAAACTGAAAAACTTAAATGTCATCTTTATTTTCCTGAAGATAACCCAAGACGGCCTTAAAGTGAGATTGCACAAAGCAGCAGATAAAACGGGCAGCGTCACTGTTCCGCGTGGGCTGAGATGGGGGGTCTCCTTCAGCCAGGGGATAGTGTCTGTGGACCCGGGATACACATCCATGTGGAAAGGATGTCTGATGCTTTGTACTGGGAGGGGCAGCGAACTTCAGAAAATTGGAGAATTTGTATGGTTTATTCAGAAGTGCCAAATTTCAGTGAGCCCAGCCCAGATTATCAAGGACTGGAACAGAGGGGCTCACAGTGAACCGAAGACTGATTCCATGAATAGTAATAGGTACAGGTACATTTGGATTAGTGGGAAATGGCCTTCAAACTGGCCCTGAATCAAGGGGACACCAACTTTCATATGCTGGTAGAAGCAATGTCCAGGCACTTATCAATCCACAGCTATCAGGAGCTGCTAATAATCAAACAGTTGTGACCACAATAAGTAATGTCAGGGATCCTCCAAGAGCCTTTAAAAGATGACCTATGCCAAATAGTCACATGTAGTTTTTAAACACTTAGTCCACTTTTACTTATTGTGAACTGTGAAAAATATGTCCTTTATTGGTTTCCTTTTACGTTTTGGTTTGTTAAGAAGAGTGAGTTTTTATAGCAAAACTGTTAAGCTTCTCAAGTCTCCTATTGAATGGGAACATTGAAAAGTAGGGGCATATATTTTAGAGCAAAAAAGTTATTGGATATCCTCTAAACATTGCACCCATTTCAAGGATGAGTTATTTAAAACACCAGCTTTATAGCTAGCCTCTATGAGTCTATCTTCTGTATGAATTTTGTAATATTTCATGTAAGGCTTAATGGGAGATGTTCTTTGTCTTAAATTTAGATATTGCCAACTAAAGCAATAACCACCAAAAAAAAAAAAAAAAAAAAAAAGACCCCAGAAACTTGGTCATTGCCAACAACAGTTTTGAGTGTTTGTGACTTCAAGAATGACTGAATTTATTGAGTGACTGCCATTAAGATTTCCCAAGAAATGAATCATCCTAAGGCCTTGTTTCATTACCAAAAAAGATTATCAGAATTATGGAACAGAATGCAATCTGTAATGTAACGTTAAGTTTTAGAAAAAAGCTGATTTATTTTCAGATAGTGCTCTTAAGATTTGTTATTAATGTGGATTATATTGAAAGAAAATTTAAAACTGGGGCATTGAATATTTAGTTTTGAATCTACCATGTTAAATATTTAGAAGTATAATTAGAGTTATAATGCCAGGGAGAGTTGGCGTTAAATCTCCGTTTGTTTTTCTAAATACGCTCGTTCCTGGGGTTTGTGTGTGGGAGGATGTTTTGTCTTGTTCTGTTTTCCTGTTTGATTACCATTGATCTATTTTTTTAAAAAAACATTTATTTTTTAGTTGTAGTTGGACATAATACCTTTATTTTATTTATTTATTTTTATGTGGTGCTGACAGTCAAACCCAGGGCCTCGCATGTGCTAGGCAAGGGCTCTGCGGCTGAGCCACAACCTCAGCCCTGATCTAATTATTTTTAAAAATAATTTTGGTGAACATAGAGAAGGTGATTCAAATTGAAATCGTATAGTAATATGCAATCTTAAGTTGTAGATCCTAGGTACTCAGCTTGAAGTGAAAATCCTAGGTGGTACTTCTATTTGAAGTTGTGTGTGTTCTCAAAAGTTTCTGAACACGATTCGCATAGCCTTATCAAATATCAAAAGTTAAATGACAGAGAAGTGATTACAGCTTTATTCAGAAATGTTAAGGTGGAATTTATTTATGTGTCATAAGTGGTACCCACTTCTACTTTTTACTGTAGGGTGGTTAACTGGTAAATTTTTCTTTTAGAATTCACCTCTTCTTAAATATTACCTCTTGAATAAAACTTACATAAATGTTAACAGATTTTTGGAGTTTTGGAAAATTAAAATACTGTCAAATGTGGATTACTATCAAAAAAGGGTGTGAAGTTTCAGTTTGGGAAAATGAAGATGTTCTAGAGAGGGGCAGTGGTGATGGTTGGACAACAGTGCAAGTGTCCTTCCTGTCGCTGAACTGTCCACTTAAATGTGGTTAAGATGGTAAATTTTATGTGTATTTTACCACAGTAAGAAAAAAATATTTTTAGTTCTTAAAAATAAAACCCATCAGTGAATATCCATAGCTCCAGAATAAAGAACAAAATCCTTGATGGGTCCTTGAAGCCTGAGGTCCACCCCCAGCCTTCTCTTACTCTCCTTCCTATACCGTCCGTCTGAGCCACCTGCTGCTTCCCTTCTGCCCTCTTCAGACCCCTTTGCCTAGAGCGTTCTTCCCAACCTCAGCGGGCCAACTCCTATGTATTCATTGGTCCCTCTAATTCAAATGTCAGTTCCTCAGAGAAGCCTCCCCTGGCCACCATGATGGGGGTTTTAAAGTCTTGTAGGATTTCCTGAGGATTTTCTGATTAACTTCTTGGAGTTTTTCTTCCCCACTTTCAGAGGCTGCCTGGAGGGCAAGTCCCTGTCTGTTGTCATACTAAGTAGACAAGGAAGGAAGGAAGGGCCAGGCCCTGGCCTTGCAGAGAGCTGCTCTCCTGGGTGATGCACATGCTTGACCCCTGGTCCCCTTGATTCTAAGAGAAGGCCATTTGGAATGTGGTCTCTTTCTTGACTTCATTCTAGAATTCCACTGGGAGAGAGATTGACAAAACCAATGGGAGAACCCAGGAGCTGTCCAGGCCGCTCACGCTCCTTAGAGCCTCGAATATACCCTGCTAGCCCAGGGAGAGTTGTGTTTCTATTTTTTTTTTTTTTTAAGATAGAGTGAAAGAGGAGAGAGAGAGAGAGAGAATTTTTAATATTTATTTTTTAGTTCTCGGCGGACACAACATCTTTGTTGGTATGTGGTGGATCGAACCCGGGTCGCACGCATGCCAGGCGAGCGTGCTACCGCTTGAGCCACACCCCAGCCCCAGAGTTGTGTTTCTAAATACGCTCGTTCCTGGGATTTTTGTGTGGGGGAGGATGTTTTGTCTTGTTCTGTTTTCCTGTTTGATTACCGTGGAGTGAGAGCCGCAGTAGCGCTGCCAGAGCGGTGTGCTGAGAACAGGAGGAGCAGCCATGGAGTGCCAGTCTGGGCCAGCTCTAGGAATATGCAAATGAAAAACCCTCCATCTCCAGGAATCGTCTCCATGGAGACGCCTCACCACGGCCCAGCCCTTCCCCTCAGCTTCAGCCCAGCTGCTCCGCCTCCTTCCAACATCTGGCCCTCCCTTAGTCACTGCAGCCGGCTCCCCTCCTCTTGGTAGGACCCTGTTGTGCCCCTCCATGGGTACGCTGTGACTTGCGAAGGAGTGTCGGCCTACTTGGGTCCTTTCTGCCACGCCTTTTCTCCGTCAGACGGGACCATGGGTGGTCTTTTGCCACCACCAAAACCCAATCCAGGACTTGGCCGCCTTCTGTCAGGCCAAGTTCTACTGATACACACCTACCTGGAGGGACACAGCCTCTACCGAGTCACACAGCTCCTCTGATGGAAAGAGGAGAGCAGTGAGCTTTATCCCCACCACGATGGGGCGGGGAAGCCGCAGAGCGGCCCAGGTTCCCCGTGTGGAGCACGAGCCCGGTTTTTCGGGGGTGGGGGGCGGGGGGCATAGCCACGGGCTCCCAGACCTGCGCAGCCATCGCAGCCTGTGCGCTTCTTGCTGGTGGCGCTCTCCTCGGTGAGGCTCTTCAGGCTTGGCTTTGGTAAGAGCGGAGCTGCTGTGGCCGGAGGACCCAGGCCGGCCTCCGCCCAGCTCCTCGCCTGCCCTGGCCGGCCTCCTGTGCTGGAGAAGCCTGAAACTCCCGCCTAACCTCGTATCCCCAAGTCACTTTACAGCTGTACGATAATAATAATGATTTTTAATTAAACTTTTTGTTTTGAGATCATTGTGGACTTAATGTGCAGTTATAAGAAACGCTTGATGCTCTTTGAGGAAGTTTTGAGGAAGTTTTCCTCTGTTCTTAGTAGACCCTTTGTAGCCATTTTACGTTTTACTCAGTGATGTGCTCCGTGTTCCAGAACTATCCTGCAGTATCACACGCAGGTTGTTAACTAGACGCAGTGAAGCCAAACACTTTCATCACCATAAGGATCTCTGCTGATGCTCTTTTGTAGCTATACCCACCCCCAACCTTAGCTTTCTAACCCCCTGGGAATTTGTTCTCATTTCTAGAATTTTTGTCATTTCAAACATTTTGACGTTTATAAATGGAATTACATAACGTGTAATCTTTTGAGATTGGCTTTTCTCAACATAATATCCTTGTGGTCCATCTGAGTCGTATGTACATTAATATTTGTTCATTCTGTTTGCTGAGCAGTATTTCATGGTGTGTATGTGCCATAACTTAACCATCTGTTGGTTAAAGGACACCTGGACGGTTTTTTGGGCTATTACAGATAGAAGTGCTGTGAGCATTCCTGCCCAAGCTTATGGGTAGTGGTAAGTTTCGTTTCTCTGGGATAAATGCCCAAGAGAACAATGATAATCTCATGTTCAGTTTTATAAGAGATAGTCAAAATCTTTGTTCCAGAGCGTCTGTTCCATTTTGTACCCACCACTGGTGTGCACGTGATGCACATCTTTGCATCTTTGCCAGCATTTGGTTATATGTGATTATTCTGATAGATGTGCAGTGTCTTATAAAGTGTAAGGTGTCTTACAGAGGTTTTAATTTGCAATTTTTTTGGTAGATTTTGTTGGGAATTTCAAGGTAGACTGTTATGTCATAGGCAAATAGAGACTGTTTTATTCCTCACTTTCTAATCTTTAGGTGTCTTCTTTTTCTTGCCTTATTGAAGTGCCTGTATTATGGTACACAAGTTGGTGAGAGAACGTCTTCCCTTGTTCCCAACACTAGGGGCAAGGTGTTCAGTTCTCCACCAGTAGGTGTCTTGGTAGCTGTGAGTGTTTTTTTGATGCTCTTTATTAAACTGAGGAAGTTTTCCTCTGTTCTTAGTTCCCTCCTTCCCTAATTTGTTGAGGTGTTTTTTTTTTTTTTTTAATCATGAATGGATTTATCTTGTTGGGTTTTGTTTGTTTGTTTGCTTTTGGTACCAGGGGTTGAACCCAGACATGTTTAACCACTGAACCACATTGCTAGCCTTTTTTATTTTGTATTTTGAGACAGGATCTTGCTAAGTTGCTGAAGCTGGCCTTAAACTTGTGATCCTCCTGCCTCAGCCTCCCAAGTCACTGGGATTACAGACGTGCGCCATCACACCCAGCTATCCTATCAGTTAGTGTCCACTGTTCTTTCTGTACAATAGACATGATCATATGAATTTTATAGTTTATTGATATGGTAGATTACATGGATTAATTTGTGATTATTAGAGTATCCTTGCAAACCTAGAATAAATTCTATGGTATATAATTTTTAGATTTTTTGAATTTAGTTGATTAATGTTTTGTTTGGGGGGGGTTGCTTCTAAGTTCATAGGTGATGCTAGTCTGTAGGGATTTTTTTTTTTTTGTACTTTGTCTGATTTTGATATTCGACTAATACTGACTTATAAACTGACTTTGGAAGTGATCTCTCTTCTTATATTTTCTGGGAGCAACAGTAAAATTGGTGTTAATTCTTATTTAAATACTTAGTAGACTTAAAAGTAATCATCTACCACTGAAGATTTGGGGGAAGGGCTTGCTTAAGTATGAATTCAGTTACTCTAAGAGAACTATTTAGATTATATATTTCAGAAATGTTTTAGTTATAGTTTAGGAAGAATCAGTTATTCTAAGTTGTTGGATTAAGTTTTTCTAAGCATTCACTTATCCTTTCAGTGGTTACAGATCTTTTATAATATTCCGTTTCATTCTTGACTTAGTGTATCTTATCTTTTTTTGTTTGTCAATTTTAATAGAAGTTTGTCGATGTTATTCATTTTTTGAAGGCCCAGCTTTTTGTTTCATTAATTTTCTCTTATTGTTTTCCTGTTTTCAATGTTACTGATTTCTTACTTTCTTATTTCTTTACCTCTGCTTGCTTTGGGTTTAATTTGCTTTCCTCTTTCTAGGTTCTTCTTTGTGTGTGTGTGTGTTGGGGGGGGGGGGTGCTGGAGATTGAACCCAGGGCCTTGTGCATGCAAGGCAAGCACTCTACCAACTGAGCTATCTCCCCAGCCCGTTTTCCAGGTTCTTGAGGTCAGAATTTTGGTTATCGATCTGAATGAAGCCTTTCCTGTTTTCCGATGCACGCACTGAATGTGATCGTTTCCTCTCAGCAGTCCTTAGCTAGACCCCACGTTTTAATACGTTGTTCTCATTCTAATTCGGTATGGTATAATTTTTTTCAGGACTTCTTTTTTGATCCTTGGATTATATAGAAGTGTGCTTTTTTAATGTCCCTGTATTTAAAGACTTCCTTTTTGTTGCATTGCTAATGGGACTCCGTATGGTCAGGGAACACATTCTGTGTGATTTCAGTTATGTGCTTTGCCCTGTGGCCCAGACCGTGGCTCGTGGTAAAATCCCAGGAGACTGGAGTCCCAGCCTGCCCAGCGCCTCAGACGCACCCCGTTGCTTGTCTCTCAGGCAGAAAAAGGAGCCCCAGGCAGGAAGGGACAGAAGATAGGACCAGCCTTCTCAGTGACCCCCAGTTCCTGATAGCAGTGGGCCCTGAGCCCACAGAGCCCTGCCTGCCCAGATCAGGAACTGGTTCACCCTTCCATGACCCTTCCCATGACACGGGGTGATGAACACACAATGAGGCTGCAGGAGGGGTGGGGTGCAGGCAGAGGCAGCCAGTCCAGGCCCTGTGCCCCCACACCCTCACCTCTTTCTAATGGGGTGGTAAGCGAGGAGGGGCAACTCAGATGCCTAAGAAGCTTAGGCCCAGATCTCGGAGACAGCGCCAGGCTGTTGCCCCCCTCACCCAGGTCCGCCGGACGGCCCGATCCCACCACTGCAGACAGCCCAAGGGCCATCACGGCCACCGCCCCCGCCGCCGCTGCCAGAACACGGCATGCAGGGTTGCCAGAGGACTGCGAGAAGCTACTGACTCCTCATCTCCTTCCCGCAGGACCTATAAGAACAGTGAGGAGCTCCGGTCTCGGATCCTGTCTGGAATCATCTCACCCATCCATGAGCAGTGGGACAAGGCTAGTGTGAGCAGTCCCCATCGGGAATTTCCCCCTGCCACAGCCAGAGAGGTGGACCCCCTCCGGATTCCCTCTCACCATCCGCACACCAGCCGGCAGCCTCCCTGGTGAGTAAAGTCCCCTACAGGTGGCCCCTGCCTCTGCTGCAGGATCCGGCCATCCTCCCCAGCCGGCCGCTCTGCCGCCTCCCTGGCCTCCAAGTGTTTTCAATAGAACTGCCCAAGTCTTGGTGTATCCTGGCAGAAAAGGGAGACACAGGTGGTTCTGAAGGCTGCGTGGTCTCCTCTCCAGAGGCCGCGCACAGCCTGCAGTCTGCCCCGGGTCATTTCTCTGGGGCTTGCGTGCAGCAGTCGAGGGTACTGCCCAGGCGTTGAGTCAGCTGTTCATTCCAGAGCTCTTGGTACAGGGCCCGGGCCAGGCTTTTTGGCAAAATGCAAAGATGTAGAAGGACTTTTGGAAAGGGGATGCATTCCAGTGTTCCTTGTGTTTCATTTTGTCTTGACCTCTCCGACAACTTAGAAGCTTTCCAAAACAGCATGCTGCATGAGGGAGCCGCATCCAGGGTCTCTGCAGGTTAGGGTGGCAGCATTAGATGCAGGCTTCTGCTCTGAAGAAGGCAGCAGACCAGGGACCTTAGTCTCTAGCTGAGCACTTCCCAGTCTGGAGCCCACGCTGAGGTAGTAAGGCTGGGGTTGACAGGGTAGAAGGGACAGTTGCCTGTGGGGCTTGTAAGTGCTCGATAAATGTGAACTGCCATTGCTTTTTTACTCTGATTTGCAATTATATACCTTGATTTAAGTAATAGGAGATAAGCCTGTTTGGCAAACATCTTTGAAAATATTAGGTCCTGTTGTGAGAGTGGAGAACAATAAGGAGTGATTGAAAAAGTTAGGAAGGGTGTATCTGATGTAACCTCCTATTTCACAGAAGGGAACAGAAGTAAGACCTGCCTAAGGTCACCAGCCATTCATAAAGAGGCAGAGCTGGGCCTCCAGATGTCCTCACTCCCTATGATGTGCTCTGGGCTGTGATCTAATTAGAGTACGGTGGCAAGATTTAAGAAAATAATCCCCAGAGAGCAGTTGAGGGGGAAGATTTTTAGACCTGAAGTAAAAATTTTTAGACTCTGAGCAGCCATCGAGGTGTATCCCTGGCCAGTGCACTGACACACCTACATTCTACCTGTCTCACACCTGGAAACCTCTAAATGCAAACCCAAGTTGGGTGTCTGCCCTAACATTAGATAGAGACGTCTGTCTTCCAGAGTGTGGGTGCGCTGTGTCTGGAGCCTGTCGAGGGAGCCTGGTCTGCCACTGGGTTTGTGTCCTGCTGCTATTAGATGCTGGGTGCTTCTGGGTTAGAAGTACAGCTGGAGAGGAAGGGCCACTGGAGTGGGGAATTGGGCGTTGATGGCAGGTCTGTCCCTCTCCCAAGTGCTCTAGGAAAGACGCGCAAAGACTGTCTATCAGGAAAGGACTTGGTTTGGTTTTTCTATCTAAGCCTAACTTTTTTTTTTTAAAGAGAGAGTGAAAGAGGAGAGAGAGAGAGAGAGAGTTTTTTAATATTTATTATTTTTTAGTTCTCGGCGGACACAACATCTTTGTTGGTATGTGGTACTGAGGATCGAACCCGGGCCGCACGCATGCCAGGCGAGCGTGCTACCGCTTGAGCCACATCCCCAGCCCTAAGCCTAACTTTTTATTCTTGTCATTTTAAGTCTCACCCACTTCCCTTTGCTCATCTGTCCTCAGATAGTCAGGAAACTGCCCAAATCTTGTCCCTTGTTTTGTTTTGTTTTTTTTTTCCTAATATTTTCTTAGTTGTAGTTGGACACAGTATCTTTTATTTATTTATTTTTATGTGGTGCTGAGGATCAGCACCAGGACCTCTCACCTGCGAGGCAGGCACTCTGCTCCTGAGCCCCAGCCCATAGTCCCTTGTTTTGAAAAACCAGTTTTTCCTGAGCTTAGCCAGCTTCACTAAAAATACACTTTTAGATATAAAACTCTTGTTTATGTGATTCTAAATTCACTATTAATCTCAGTCTTTACATGTGATTTTTGAATGTTCCCAAGAGTTTGTTTTTTAATATTTATAATCCATTTACTAAAATGCTAAACATATCTTTTTAGTATCTGATATTTGATTATTATTTTTCTTCTTTTGTCTGACCTCCATGGGGTATTTCAAGCATTTGTAATTTCTTATTGTAAATAGTGTGTGTGTGTGTGTGTGTGTGTGTGTGTGTGTGTGTGTGTTTCCTTACACTTTTTTTTTCTTATACTTCCCTTACCCTTGAGTTGTACCCACTTTGCTGGTGGATCGCAAACTTTTTGGTCTCAAGAATGCTCTTGCACTCTCAAAAACTTACTGGAGCCCCCAAAGAGCTCTTATGGATGTCTACCAACACTTACTGCATTAGAAATCACAACTCAAACTTTAAAAATACCCAGTTACTCATGCATTTAAAAATAGCAACCCATTTTATGTTAGCCTAAATAACAAACTTTGATGAAAATATCTTTTCAAAACAAAAAAAAATAGTGAGTAGAGTAATATAGTTTTGCATTTTTAAAAATTTCTTTAATATCTGACTTAGTAGAAGATAGCTAGATTCAGTTTGTCTGTCTGGTGCTGGGGTGGAACCCAGGCCCTCCTGCATTCTGAGCACATGCTCTACCCCTGAGCTACACCCCAGCTGGATTCTCGCTTGTGCCTGTGAAATTCAATCTTTAGGGGACTTGTTTTTATTAAAGCTTTACACAGGTATTTTATTGGAAAAAAGAGTAGTTTAATAACTTTTTCAAATATTCTTTGTGTGTCTATTCTTCTTTGCTATTACACAAAACTTAACAACTGATAATTTCTTGAAGGGTTGGTGGCGTGGAATCTGAATCCATATCTGTGAACTTTGCATACATCTGTTACATTAAAATCTACTGTGGATCCTGTTTTTTGAATGGATCCCCTCCCTATGCATGATATTGGAAGATCAGGTTATTTGGCCATTTGGAAAATATCGATTAACAGATATGGTAAAAGAATGATACATTTTGTTTTATAATATGCCAAAATCACTTTCATTGGTAATTCTCATCAGAATACTAGAATGCCATCAAGCTCATGTTGGAAACAAATTTCCAAATTGACTATTTTTTGCTTAAAGTTTTGAATTTTATCATCGACTACAAATACTGTTCCTTGTTTTCCTTGAAGTAAAAGGATACTTTTTAAAAAAATATTTTTAGTTGTAGATGGACATAATACCTTTATTTTGTTTAGTTTTGTTGTTGTTGTTGTTTGTTTGTTTGTTTAATATTGTTCTGGGGATCAAACCCAGTGCCTTGTGCATGCTAGGCAAGCACTCTATCACTGAGCCACAACCCCAGCCCAGTAACAGGGCACTTTGTTTTGGAGAAAATATCGACTGCCAAGTCAAGTAATCATGGTTTGTCATTCTTTCTAGTAGAAACAGTTTTCCTTGCACAAATGGGCAGTTCAGGTAAAAACTTAAACAACTGCATGAGCACTTTTTTTTCCAAGATAACTATATGCAATAGAAGTCCTGTGTGCATACAGTATTTCCCATATCATCACACAATATTAAAAAGACAAGTACTAAAAAATTGAGATTGAAATTTTTAAAAAATTGACGTTTACTCATCTGTCCAGGAAGCGAGGGGGCTATGTGAGGGAGGCATGTGGCCACTAGGTGGCGCTACTGCTTTGGTTCATGCTGAGGCCTTAGCTGCTCACCCACCCCGGCTTCTGCACCCTCAGCGCAGATGGCAACACAGTGCAAAAAGCCAAAGGCTTCTAAGATAAAGTAGAGGCCAGAGGTCTTTTTTAATATATATAATATATAATTCAATCTTTTGTCAATTTTCTCTGTTGGTTCACCTGGCATTTTATGACTTGCAGGCATTCCTTATATATTCTGAACTTTGCCAGATATTTATATTATGAATCTCCCTTCCCGCTGTGGCTTGTCTTTCTACTCCATGCATGGTGGGTTTTTTATTAAAACATTCTTGATTTTTAATAGAATCTAGCTTATCAGTCTTTCCCTATACAGTTGGTAATTGTTTTCATTTGTTTAAGAAATATCATATATTTTCTTTAAGAAGTTTGTCATTTTACCTTTTTAGATCTTCAATCCACTTAGAATAAATTTTTATATGCAGGACAGAATTCATAGTTTTCCATATTGGTAGCCAGTTCATTCAGTACCATATTTTGAAAAGAATATCTTCTGCGTATGCCACCTGAATAATTTTCATTTTTTACTTGTGAAACTATTATTACTTATTCCTAAATTTTACACTCTTTTTCTCTTGAAGTCAAATAATCTTGAACCTTATAGTTCTTCCCCATGGACAGCAAAGTGAGTTCAATAATATTTCTATATGTCGTGTTTAATTATTGAGCACTACCTGTTCTCGACAACCTTCTAGGCATTTCATCCACGTGTTCTTATTTAATATCTCAACACCTCCATCAGATCAGTAAGAGCTATCTCCATTTTACACGCAAGAAAGCTGAGGTTCCTATACAGTTAGCTTCATCACATCCAGTAAGAAGCAAAAGTTGTGTTATAATAATAGTAGAATATTGGCACTACTTCTTGACTGCTTTGTGATGTAGCAGGCAGGGTGCTGCAATAAACATTTTCTTTTAATGTCTGTGACAGTCCTGAGAAATAGACAATATTATCTGTATTTTATGGAAGAAAAGACTAGGCCTTGGAGATCTTGTGACTTCCATGGGGTCATAGAGCTGTTAATTGGTGAAGCCAGAATTGGAATTGAGGCTAACTAAAGCCTTTGCTTTTCCCCCCAAGTCATTTTGTTTAAGTGCCCCTCATGTGTCCCTAGGCACGGAATACACGATGAGATATGGCCCAACCTTCAAGGAGTTTCCATTAGATTAGGGCTAATTGCCTTTTTAGGTCCAGATCATAAGTCTTTTTTAAAAACAGTGACAGAAATATGTCTGAGATGTACTTAAATTCAGAGAAGAGCAATTAGCCTGAAGTGGGACAGGATAGAAGGAAAGACTTCACAGAGATGATGCCTAAGCCAAACTTTAAAAGACCAATAAAAAACATTATGACATTGGGGAATTGGCTTTTATGGCCAAGGGAAGAGTGGGTACCAGATTGTCTCAATGAAATGAAAATGAGAAATGAAATGTACGTTGGCGGGCAGGGTGGGGGTCACTTGTACCAGCATGTGAAGGAAAAAAAGGCAAATAAAGACAGGACCCGACTCCAGGGGCAGTGTGTGCTGTGGGGCCGATTTGATCCTTGGGTGATCCTTGGGAGCCATCAGAATGTTTTGAAAAACGACCCGGTTGGGACCCCCAGATTTTTTTTCTCTGAAGGAATCCAATAGGATTGTGACAGTTAACATGCTAACATGATTAATATTAAATGAGTCCTAACTGTGTCCAGGAGTTACATTAAGTGTAAAATACATGTAAATGTAGTCTCTCTTAATCCTAGTAACAAGACAAGGAGGCAGCTGCTGTCCTTATCCTCATTTCCTAGAAAAGAAAACTGAGCACAAGAGGTTGATCAGCTTGCCCAAAGCAATGCAGCTTGTGAGCATTAGAGCTGGATTCAGCCTTAGTGTTTCCTCCTCCTGACATGTGTGTCAGCACTTTCAGAAGAGATGATGATCATGGCTTTAATTTTTCAACAAAGGAAGAGAAAGTCCAAGTGGCTGGAGCCCAGTACACCATTGGGTAGAGGGAGGAGATGCCACAGTGGTGTTGGCGCAGGCCAGTTGCATAGAGCCTTGTGGCCAAGGTCAGGGGCAGTGGGAAGCCACTGGGGGTTCTGTCAAGGAAGGGGACTTTGTATTATTCACATTTAAAATTTTTAAAAATCCCCTTGGAAAAGTACCAAAAGACAACAGAGAGGAAGGCGCTCAGAACGAACTCCTGGCCTTCCTTGCAAACTGTCCATAAGCGGATCTGATCCTGAAACAGTGTGTCAAACACTTCCAGGCTAGAGCCTCAGGAGAGCCCACCGTCCAGGTCCCCGACTGACCCCCCGATAGCACATACATGGCACAGATCTTAGTAGTACCACAAAGGCTTTAAAAACAGAACTGACGTTGAAACCAGAAGCTGGAGCCCAAATGCAACTGGGTTAATTGCCTGCTAAAATAAAAATACCAAGATTCTCCCTTAGTTTCATAGCAAAATGTTCACCATGTCTGGGATAAAGTCCAAAATTACTGGGCGTAAAAGAACCAAGAAAATTTCAGCTCACAAAAAGGCAGTCAACAGATGCCAATACCAAGATGACACACGTTAGAATTATTTGACAAAGACTTTAAAGCAGCTATTATAAAAATACTACAAGATGGGAAGGTACATAGTCTTGAAATGAATGATGGATAGGAAGACAAAGGCAAATAGAAGATATAAAGAAGAATGAAATGGGCATTTTAGGACTGAAAAATACAACAAAATTACTCCATTGTTGGATGAATCGATTTGACTTGAGTCTGTTATTTAAAGATGGAGCAGTAAAAACTACAGAACTGAACAACAGAGAGAAAAATGTTAAAAAGTCTGGGAAAACCTGTGAGACAGTTATAAAAGGTCTCACGTTAGGGCCATTAGAGTCCTAGAAGGAGCGCAGAAAGAGTGCAGCAGAGAGAAATATATAAAGAAAATCATGGCTGACAACCTCCACTTAGCAAAGGAAATCAACCAATGATCTAAAAAGCTTGGCAAATTATAAGTAGGATAAAGCTGAAGAAGTCCATGCCTAGGATGTCACATGTCACAGACTGCGGAAAAGTAAAGGCAAATACCTTGAACACAACTAGAGAAAACCAGTATATTACTCACAGGAAATAAGAATTTGATTATTAATTTCTTATCAGAAACCATGGAGATTACAAAAAGTAAAACAATATTCTTACAGTGTTGAGAAAAAACAAATTGTTAATCCAGAATTCGATGTCCATTGTGACTAGTTTACCTTCATTTCTGAAGGATATTAAGATTGTCTCAATGAAATGAAAATGAGAACAAAAAGAATTGTAAAGGGAAACTCTTCAGACAGAAAGAAATGGCACTGGATGGAAACAGGCCATCAGAAATAAAGCCAGAGCAATAGAAACGGAAAATAACTGGGTGATATAATAGAATGTTCTCTTGAGCTCTCTAAGGTGTGTTCTATAGTTGAAAGCAAACATTAATGATACTCTGGGATAGGGTTTTCAGAGTAATATAGTATATGACAACGGTGAGATAGAGATGGCAAATGGAGGCTGTGTGTCCTGGTGAAGTTTCTGCATTCCACTTGAAATGGTAAGATGTTATTTTTAAGTATACTGTGAAAAGTTATGTATATTGAAATCTTTCTGAGAAACCACTAAAAAAAAGAACTGCACAAAAAGAAATAGTCGAGGGGCTGGGGCTCAGTGGTTGAGTGCTCGCCTAGCATGTGTGAGGCACTGGGTTTGATCCTCAGCACACATAAAAATAAACAAAATAAAGATATTGTGTCCATCTACAACTAAAACAAAATTTTAAAAAATAGTCAAAACAAATTAAACTGAAGTAATTACAAGAAAGAGGAAATGGGAGTATAAAGGGAACAATTGGAAAAATAATAATAATATGCTAAATCTAAATCTGAACATAATAGTAATTACATGAAGGATAACTAGTCTCAACACACCCCATTAAAAGATTTTGGGCTTTTGAGGTGGGCAGTTCTAGGGTGAATCCTATGTGCCATTTACTAGTATCTGTGGCCTTATGCAGGAAACCTGGCCCCTCTGAGCTTCATGTATAAAATACAGAAAATAACTAGGTTCAGTCAGGGCTGCAGTGAGGACGGGACTGTGTGTACGGGGAACTTGGCACATTGGTTTGTTTCAAAAGTAGCAGAGATGCATATTTGCACAGATGCAGAGTATCTTTGGAAGAACATACAAGAAACTGGTATTGTCTGGGTGGGCTGGGGTACAAGAGTAGGAGGGAGAATTTTAGTTATTAGAGATCCATGATCTCTTGTCCACAATTTTGAAATCAAAAAAGCTCTTAAAACCAAAAGTTTATTTTGCCTGGTATCAAAACTTTTTGATGGGGCTGGGGTTGTGGTTCAGTGGTAGAGCACTCGCCTAGCATGCATGAGGCACTGGGTTTGATTTTCAGTACCATATAATATAAAATAAAGATATTGCGTCCACCTAAAAAACTAAAAAATAAATATTAAAAAAAAAACCCTTACCGATGGCAAAACCTAACCTGAAGTGGATGAAATTCTTTATATCTCCAGTAATCCCACTTAAATGTGAATATTCATTCATTCATTTTGGAGAAATATTAGCATATTGGTTACAGGGCCCTTCTTAGAAGTAATAAACAAAATATGACCTTTCCACAATACAGGGAAAAATTCTGAATTTCAAAACATCTGACCCAAAATGATGAACCTTTGTATCCTCCTTTTTTATTCATGAATTTTGACACTGGGGAATGCATTACCTATTTAGAAAACTGAATCTGAACAATCCATCTTTCAGAAACTAAATTTTAAAAAACTAACACAGGGTCTGACACAAGCTCACAGTAAATAGCAGGACTGCTATTAGCCCATCCTCATAGGCCTTTCCCGCCAACCAGAAACCGAGGCTCACTGTCATGGCGGCCTCTTATGCACTGCTAGATTTTGTATTTTAAAGATGAGAGGCAGAGGTTTTGTGACAAGCTTCTGCTGGCCAAACCCAAAGTCCAGAACATACTTCTTGCTCCCAGTCCCTAGTCCTTTCAGCTGAACTTTCATGCCCCAGGGAGGCTTATTCTTTTGATATAAAAGGGCTGCTCCTTGGGAGGGAATCCTGTGTCTTCCAGATCACCCTCCACCCATTCCCTGAGGAGAGGGGCCGCTTTGGCAGCCAGGACATCCTGCCCCAGAGGACCCCGCCATTCCTCAGTGGCTAGTTTCCTCAGTCCTTCAGTTGATTTCCAGAGCCAGGGATTGAGCTCAAGGACCATATACCAAAAAAAAAAAAAAAAGGAGAGAGAAAATTTAAATCCCTAGAATCTCAATCAGCACACCTAGAACCAAGATTTGGCCAAAAGAGCTGTGGAGAGGAAGAGGGATCCTGGGTGCCATTTATTTCCAATGGGTTCTAAGCATACGCACCGTTGAGTTCCCAGAAGTGTGCATGTGTTGCAGTGAGACTGTTGTGAACAGAATATGCTGTGACAATTTTGAGTGCGCAGATGGCTGCAGTGGGCCTCGTGGTGCCCCTCCAGCCTTCCTTGTTGTGTTTCTGCGTTTTTCATTCTCTGTGGTCAGAGAAAAATGAAAATGGCTTCCTATTTCAGAAACAGTCAGACTCTTTCCCCAGGCATTTTAACAACCATCCAGAGCCCTGTGTCTGCTGCCCTGTAGGGGGCACTTTGTGGAGCTAGATAAGATGCTTGCTGCCCACAGGCACCACCTGGCCTGTCCCCAGAGAGGCCCATGATGTTGGAGGCCACTAGAAACCACTTCCGGCTCCATGAGCCCTGGCTGGCGGGCAGTAACCTGGGTCAGGAAGGGTTCCTTTCCTTGGAATCCTGGCCCTGTTCCACCCAGACTTCCATATCCTCTCCAGCCCTCTGGTGGAGCTGACTGGAGAAGCACTTATTTTGGATTTCTTCTCTAGTTAGTGGCTTCTTACCTGTAAGCTTAGATTAGCTGCTGTTCAGCAAGCTTTCCAGTTCTGGCAGGAACCCACTGGCCCCAGAGTGTCAGATTTGTATTGCTCACCAGGGCTCTGAGCAGACTCCAAAGCACGCATTTTAAAATACTAAACCTTCTTTTGTTTTATTACATTCATCTTCATATCCTTTATGGGAAATATAAAGAAAAAAACCCCAGAGCGACTGCCACTGGTCACACTTGCAGCACGCTCCTTTCTAGTTTTATTCACACCTGTCGTCCCCTCCCTGCCCCCACACACTTTTCTCAGTTGTTCCCTGGATGATCTCTGCCCCCCACACTTGGGCCTCGAGCATGAGCATTTTCTACATAATTTTTAAAGCATTCTGGGAACATTGTTTCTCTTATTTCCATGGCTGCATATAGGGATAGACGGTGCTGGACCTAACTGGTCCCCAGGGAGGCCGATTCCAGTTTCCCTGATGGAGGTCTTCATGGATGCATTTTAACGGGAATGCTTATTCCTTCCTCAAGGTGGACACCTAGGTGTAAAATTATTGGATCAAAGAATGTGAAGATATGTACGACTATGAAAGAGTGATGCCATTTTGTGTGTGGGTAGAAGAGCTGCGGGGTTGCTCTAAGAAAGTATCCCCTCATTCTGCTCCACTTCGTCATGCACTCTCAGAGAATGAGGAAGTGGGTACCTTGCTTCCTCCAAAGAAGAGGGAGAGGTTTGTAGGCTGTGCTTCTCCTGTGGGGAGGGCGCAGAGCAGGCCCGCAGCACACGGGGCACTGAAGCTCCACACAAGGAGCTCTCCCCACCTGGGAAGCTCTTCAATCTTAACTTTGTGATTTTAGTGTTTGGTTTTTGAGCAATATTTTTCTGTGTAAAAGTTCTTGGTTCTTTATACAAAGTTTAAAAACTTGAAGAAGGTGTGGATAAAATAGTGTATCTGGAGGTCGCCCCTGTTAAAATATATCTTTACCTAGAACTAAGATCCTGGCTGGGTGTGGCAGTGCACACTTATAATCACAGTTATTTGGGAGGCTGGGGCAAGAGGATATCTCAAGTTCAAGGCCAGCTTGGGCAACTTACCGAGACCCTGTCTCAAAATCAAAAGGCTTGGGGTGTAGTTCAATGGTAAAGCACCCTGGGCAGAGTCCTTCAATTCCCAGGATAGCAAAAGGGGGAAAAAAAAATGAACTGGGATCCTCCATGTTGCTGGCTTTTGTTCAGCTCTTCGAACATAATGGTCTTGTGATAATGGTTGGTGTCAACCTGTGCCAGGGACCACTTGGAAATATCTCGTCTTGTGGTCTTATGCAGCTGTCCGCCCCTGTCCCCTGGGGCTAGGAATTCATTTGCAGACCCAAAAGCATCAGGGTCAAGCCCCTGGGAGCCCAGGCACCTGGCTGATCTGGGACTTGCGCTAATTGTCCCTTGTTTGTTTCAGGTGTGATCCCCTGGGCCCATTTGCTGTCGGGGGAGAAGACCTAGACCCTTTTGGGTGAGTACTGCTCGGGAGGTGGCAGCAGCGTCAGTTGCTCTTGTGGCTTTGAGCCCCAGCTCATCTTCTAATCTTAGAACTTTTTGTCAGTCTCTCCTTCGGGGTGAAGGAGGCAGTTGCTGCCAGGCAGCTGAGAAGGCACTGCCACTGAGGGTGCTTTCCAACCCAGGGCTGCACAGCAGGGCCTGAGTGCCGGAGAGGACGGGGCAAGCCCAGCAGGCAGCTCTTCTGTCCTCTGTCCCCTGCACCTGGTGGGAGACAGTAGCCTTCCTTTAGATGCCAGCTACACAGGGTCTTTCAGATCTGGGTTAAGCACCAGCGGGGCCCAGACCTTAGGTGCTCAGGGCTACGGGGATGGCACCTCCCTGTGGAAGTGAGAAATTGCCCTGTGGCTCTCAGGGACGATGGGGGAAACCCAGCTTGGTGAATCGTCTCGATGCTCCAGTTAGCCCTAGACCTTGGGGAGTGCCTCCCAGAGCCTGTGCAGACAGCTGTGCACCAACTGGCCAGTTCTTCTCCCATTCTCGATCACGGTGACCCCGGGATACAGACAGGCAGGGATAGGGAGCCCTCCGCGTCTTCCTGCACTGTCTCCAGCCCCTCCGCAGGGCAGGGGTGCTCTTTGTGGGCTTGCTTTTGCCTGCTTCCTTCTGACTGGCGCGGCCTGCTGGGGCACCTGGAGTAGACTTCCCAGTCATCCTCGTCCATTCTGGCCCTCCTGGCTCTGTGCCAAGGGCAGTCCCTGCCTCAACTGCTTACCTTTGTCCTTTCTGCCTCAGGTGTCGGAGAGGTGGCATGGTTGTGGATCCCCTGAGATCTGGTTTCCGAGAGCTCTTATTGACCCATCTTCAGGCCTCCCAAACCGTCTTCCTCCAGGCGCTGTGCCCCCAGGAGCTCGCTTTGACCCCTTTGGGCCCATTGGGACCAGCCCATCTGGGTAAGTATGTGCTCAGGTGTGCTGAGAATCGACCTCATGGCAGCTTAGCCCGGCTCAGCATTGCAAGATTGATGCCAGCAGGATTGCCACTACCCCTGCTGCTGCTGCCAGGAGTGTGGGCTCTCCTCCAGGCCCTGCCCGCTGCCTTCCGGGAGCCTCCAGGAGTTACCTTCCCTCTGTGCCTCTGTGCCTCCCTTCCCTCCAGGGAGCCCTCAGAGTGCAGGAGGAACTAACACG